>NC_056725.1:1615817800-1616004777 GCF_019279795.1 Protopterus annectens
TTGATGGCCAATCATTCATGTAGTTGAGATGTGAGAATGTAACTGAGTAATCATATACAATATTTGCATGTGCTGCTCTGTAAGTTCTTCAAGGGATGGGATTTAAAGGCAGAGTATGTGTTTTAATGAGAGGCTTGCATTGTGAGCATTTGTTTTATAGCAGAGTGTGTAAAGCATGGGCTTTTTAGCCATGTTTTGCACAAGTTTAATTAATTTCAGTCTAAGTTCTTTGTCAGACTTCAAACTTGTAATATTATTTGGGGTATAATTCCACAGACTGAGGCCAAGAATGAAGAATGACTCAGTGGTCAGTGGATATTAGGTTACTTTTGGTCATTGTGGCATTTTGAGCATAAGAACTCAAGTATTATTATTATTATTATAAGATTTGTATTAATAACTGGGTTTTTAGTATTGGCAGAGTATCATTACAGACACTTTTATGAATGAGTATTAGGAGTAGGAGAAGGACATCAGTGGGAACTACTACAGCACAGTCTTCCTCATTTAAAGTACGTGCACAAAAATGATGCATCCATAACTCTCAACTCTCTAGATTTTCACCTCATATGTTTGGTCTGTTCCTCATAAAATTTGTGTTTTTATGGAAAATTATTGAGGACTTTAGTCACTAAATAATAAAAGGCATTTGAGATTTAGACTTCATATAATTCAGAAAATGCATGGCAATGCAAACGATATTATTCTAAGTATATAAGAGCAATATTTAAAATCTGTTGCCCTTTGTCCCTCCATTACATTATTTTTGTCTTTGTCCAGATTTCTTGAGGTTGAGAAGTATGGGTGTACCACATGCTTTAAGAGCATTATCTGCACTTAGAATTTGGATTTACGAAACCAGATTCAGATTAAATGTATTAATTCATATTTATCACATTTTAGAATCCAAAAACAAATACATTTGGACGAGAAGTAACTAAGCAGTATAAACTTTTGTCATGAAGAAAAGTTTGTGGCCTGTTTAGCAAGCTTCAACTATGTGCAGGACTTTGTGCTCTGCTATTTGTTGTGAATTAGAAGCCATATTTGTGTGTCACCAGCTGATAACCACTGATAAACAATTTCCCACAGTCTGCTTCCTCATAACTGCCCTTATTTATTTTGTTGGCTAAGTGAATTGTGTTGGTTTATCTGTGTTTTGCAGTAGAGTCTCATTTAATGCCATTCAGAAGTATCTAAAGAAGCAGGATTTTATTGTAGGAGCCCTCACAGCTCATGTCCACCTTCTTTCTAAATACCCTGCAACTCTGTTAAAGCATATAGAATATGTTCAGGCTGTGTATCGTCAATTTCTTTTTTGTTAGTACAAGATCATTATAACCTATCTTTAATTTCTGATATATCAGTGCTGACCTTACATGCCAAATAGAAGAAAAGAAAATAAACTTCCATCTATAGACAAAAACAAGAATTTTTTTTCTGTGCAGCTAATGATTTAAACAAACATAGGCAAATAAGCTATTCCAAACAAAAGAGCAAAAGACCTTTATCAACAGATGAGTTTTTTGTTTGTACTGGGAGTGGTGCATTCATACAAATCAAGGAGACATTTCCTAGCTAGTAAATTAATAGTTTGCCACACTAGTCAAGATATGTAGATCCCCAGCACAATTAATTTCTATTTGCCAAACAAATTACAGACTTAAAGAAACTACAGATGCTTCTAAGCAATAAAGTAACATGCTCACTGACTTCAAAAAGCTTTTTGATCAATGACTCCAGATAGTTAACTAAATAAATATAGCTCTCCTCCAAAAAAAGCATCATGGCCTTTATTTTCCAGCAACGTTTCATTCAGGAATGAGCTTTAGCAGTATCCCCCATCTCTGCCTAAATCAAGGAGCAAGTGTTATAGTTGGAAAAGTAATAAGATTATAAAGATTTAACTTGAACATTTCAATAATCTTTGAAATGACATTGTATGAAAACTCTGATATCAATGCAGTACAAAAAAAGTCACAAATGCTGACTAAAGTAACCTGAACATGGAATATTATGTGTGATTCTGTATGGCTCTAATAGGAAAACAAGTACACTGTTGTTATGCTCAAGCAGTGAAGCATGGCAGCCACCAAAACTAGGTACTAACTGCCTGATATAGCTACTTTTGTTTTTTTCTAGCCAAATGCTTGGTCAGATCACACTGACATTTCTGCTGCACCAACTATGGCAAGTGGTTAAACTTACTGGGATTTACTACTTCTTCTTTTGGCTTTTCCCAGTTAGGGGTCACCACAGCAGATCACCAGTCCGCTCATGATTGGCAGTGGAGTTTTACGGAGTCGAGTTGCCAGCCCGGCACCCAACCTTCCACAGAAGGCACACACACACACACACACACACACACACACACACACACACACACACACACACACACACACACACATGCCTAGGGCCAATTTAGAGTGTCCAATCCACCTACAGCATGTCTTTGGGATGTGGGAGGAAACTGGAGCATATGGAGGAGACCCATGCGACCACAGGGAGGACATGCAGGCTCTGCACAGAAGGCACCCCAGCCGAGGATCGAACCGGAGAATGTCTTGCTGTGAGGTGGCAATGCTAACTGCTGCACCACCATGGCCGGCCCTGGGATTTACTACTGCAAAGTTATATTAACACCAAGCAGATGCTATTATAAGTAATGCACATGCTCAGTGCACACAGTGTGACTGAGCATGTGCTTTTCTAGAACTTAACCTAATGCAAAGTGAACATATGTTTTATAGTACTATTTATACAATGACTGGCCATTAATATTCCAAAAATAAATCCAAGTATATACCAATGGAAAAAGGTCTGGTCACCCGGACTTTTTTTTCCAGTGGTATACACTATAACTTTTTTTTATTTACAAAAATAAATTAAAAAAAAAATTTAAATCTGGACTCCGGGCATAGCAGAGAGACTGGGCGGAGAAATTACTAGGAAAATCAGGTACGTTATTCAAAACTAAAGACATGTACCTGATTTTCTTTGAATTTTCTCCATTCTGTCTCTCTCCTACACCTATATGAGTGTCTCATAAAACAGTGAATGTTCATATGAATGAACCTCTAAACAACAATCAGTCTAGAGCAAATGCTCAAAAAAAAAAAAAAAAAAAGAACAATTATTGCTTTCTATTTTTTTGCCATGGGTCAAGCCCTTCTGCACCCCACATACACCTTGATAGCTACGTATACTAACTCTGTGACCACAATAGCAAGGTAACGGAAAATTCTCTTACCCTGCTGTACCATGATCCTGTTCAAAAGGCTGTCTGTCGAAACTCAATTAGGAAGAACATTTACTAAAATAAGTGTTCACTTTTTTTACAGCACAGAAGAAGCATTCGTTCTTCCTAATAGTAATCATGTACATACAGACATGTGTATATATATATATATATATATATATATATATATATATATATATATATATATGCAAACACACATATACAAATACCATGCTATTGCTACCTTTTATTTCTTTAAACTGGTTTCTTAAGTTAAAGGATGGCTTCCAAAGAGCTTTGGCAGGGAGTATGGAAACAGCAGAGCAAATGTTACTGGTGATACTATCGTGTAACGAATGCTCAGAAGTGTGAGTTGTACTTGTATTAATGGTCATAACTGGCAATAAAACAATCATACTTAGTGATGAGACTGCAGCTAGCCAACTTACAGAATAATATTGTGCTGTATGGCCATTCTAAGAGGGTCACTGTTTTAAGTTTGGCTAACTGTGGCATACAGAATATCAGCAAGGAAAATACTAGATGTTCTGTGCATCAGACAACATAGTTCAGCTCTAAACTAATCTTGTTGTTGGAGAAATGCAAGTTTAGTGCAATGCTTACTCAATCCACAGTGTTAACAGATACCTGTGTGTGAGTGATGCTTGCTGGCAAACCAGTGTAAAGCCTGAACATCCATACAAATTAATGTAAGCATTTATTTACATATTTTACTTTTGTTGACCAAGTTCACTTTTTCCAGGAGACCTGAAGTGTTAATTCATAATGACTATCAGAAGTTTGTTGAGGATAGAAAATAGTGGAACTTCAGCAGGACTATAGTGATGGTAGGTAGAGGACATCTGCTGAGTAGAAAGACGAAAATACAAATGTTACTGTTGGAATCATCTTCCTTGGAAAGCCAGTCTTGTCTGGGAACCCTTAAGGATGTGTGCTGAGTTGGGACCTTCACAAAGCCCATAAGACTCAGTATAGGCTACTACTCTGGTCTGGTCCAGGTGCAGATGGGCAGAATGAGGAATTGCCTGTGGCTCTCCAGAGGTCTACAGCACTAAAAAGTGGTGACCAGTGATGTAAGAATGATGAGGATGTCAAGTGAATGCAGAGAAAAATTTATGTCATCACTTCAAAATGTTCTTACACAGAAGATGCAACTATCAGAGTTAGCTTCTTTGACTTTCAGATATAAACAAACTTAACACCCAGACTGGACACTGAGATTTTTAGGAAAATTATGGAGCTGCTAGAAGTGACTGTTCAGCACTTAAAGAAAACTATCCACACTGGTAAAAAAGAACATTATGATGTTTCTTTTGAGACTGTTGCCAGAGGGTTAAACTGTCTAGAAAAGCTCTTGTTCATGTAGCAGCATGGACTGTAGGATGATCATCTTTCATTGATTTTTTTTTACCTTTTTAAATTACATATTTTGCTACTTTTTATTTTTATAGATATTTCTACCTTTGGTTGATTTTCAGATATGGGACAACTGAGATCTGCTTATTTTAAATTTAATTCATATGAGATCATTGACAGAATAGTATGTTATCCTGGCCAACCTAAGGTCTGCCATTTCTTATGAGAAAATGGGACAGCACTTCACAGCACTTGTTTCCCACTTTTCCTGTAACTAGTCTAGTTCAGATACAGATTTGCTGTATCCAGGACTGTTTGTAAGTTTCTGAGCCCACCCAAGCCTTTCTGTGTTGGAGGGAAGCCTTCTCACTTATCAGTGGGAGTGGTAAGCACTAGGTAGCCACAAGAGTGGTTTCTAGCCCAGAAATTGTAGCTTATTGGCTGTTTGGCAGTTTTTCCATCTCTTTCAACTTACTGGTTTAAAATCCTGTGTTTGCACTTGTTTCCCATCTTTCCTGTAACTAGTCTAGTCCAGATACAGATTTGCTGTATCCAGGACTGTTTGTAAGGTTCTGAGCCCCCCAAGCCTTTCTGTGTTGGAGGGAAGCATTCTAGCTTATCAGTGGGAGTGGTAAGCACTAGGTAGCCTATCTACCACAAGAGTGGTTTCTGGCCCAGAAATTGTAGTTTATTGGCCATTTGGGCAGCTGTTCCATCTCTTTCAACTTTCTGGTTTAAAAGCCCACATTTGCACTTGTTTCCCACCATTCCTGTAACTAGTCTAGTCCAGATACAGCTTTGCTGCATCCAGGACTGTTTGTAAGGTTCTGAGCCCCCCCGAGCCTTTCTGTGTTGGAGGGAAGCATTCTAACTTGTCAGTGGGAGTGGTAAGCACTAGGTTGCCTATGTACGACAAGATCCAGGTACAGATTCTTAGTGTTAGCACTTGAATTTGCTTATTCGTGCTCAGCACTTGTTCAGAACTTGTTGTTAGCACTAAATAAGCTACAAATTACTATAGCACTCAACCTTCATCTTTACCTAGAGGAAAACTGTTTTTGTACTTACTTTCCTCACTTGCTTAGAGAAAAACAGCTCTTATCTTATCTTACCTCACTTGTCTAGAGGAAAGTAGTTTTTTATTCAGGCATGTCCAAGGGTCAGCTCCCAGTGTTCTCTCCTGTCTATCTGATAAATCTGGGCAACTTAGGGCAATGCAGCAATTGCCTCATGTACACAAACAACCCTCTCCTCTTACCACCCAATGCCACAACCTGTAAGAGATGCACTTATCTAGCCAAACTGGAGGTAAAGCTCTCTCCAACCAAGACTGAACTTGACAGTCAATATGAGAAGGTAAACACTTGGACCACACCACACTCATCACATAGTCCAACTAAACCTACACCACCAAAATCCACACATAGAAACAAAAACATTCACAGAGACTATCAGTAATAATCTGCTCAAGCAACAGAGACCTCCAAAGCAGAAACGCAAGCAATCTCCAACCCCCTAACACAACCCAAATGACACATAGCCCACAGACTCAGTGTGCCAGTGAACCACATAAGACAAAACAACGTACCTAATTCACTAGTCATAGGTGACTCTATAGTCAGGCACACTGATATCCCACTCACCAGGCTAAATAAGAAGGTTACTGTCAGCTGCCTGTTGGGTGCCAGGATCCACCACATAACCCATGCACTCAGATCACTCCACAACAAGTACAAATATGACTCTGTCATTGTCCATGTTGGTGTGAATGACCTGAGATGTACCACCCTGGACTACATGAAAAGAGACATGGAAGAGCTCTCCGATCTTGTAGCCCAGGCAGGTATGACCCTAGCCCTGAGTAGCATCCTGCCATCACCCAGAATGATACCGCAGTACAAGGACAAAATGACTGAGTTCAACAATTGGCTAAGCTTCTGGTGTCATTCTTAGGGGATCCAGTATCTGTCTGCCTGGGACGGCATGGTCGACAGGCCATGATGCTTTGCCAGAGATGGCCTGCACCTGTTGCCTCTGGTATACTGGATACTGGCTAAGGGTCTTGCGCTCCTATAGTGCCTTTTTTAGGCAAGGTTCAAATGACAAATTCACCATCATAAGAGAGACAGGCAAGCAAAAACTGAGGGTAATGCTACTCAATGCTAGAAGTCTAAATCTCAAAATGCAGTCAATCGAGGCAGTTATTATAATAAAGAACATCGATATCTGTGGAGTGACTGAGACTTGGTTCAAGGCTCTAGAGAACACCCCTGCATTACCAGGCTATAACTAATACCACACTTTTTGGCCATCTAACCTGGACCAGAACACCAAAGGTGGAGGTGTGTCCATATTCATTAAGGATATCTACACCTCCAGGCTAGTTGTGCAGCATGATGCATCCAAGGTTATCCAAGTGCAACTAACTCTGGGAAAAATTGCAATCCAGATTGTAGCTTGCCTCAGATCCCCCACCATGCTCCAGAATTCCTACTCCTCTTTTCTTGATATGCTGGAAAATATTAGGTTTCAAACAAACACCCTAATAATGGGCAATTTCAGCTACCCCACCATTAACTGGGAAAACTAGTCATGTACCAACTCCTTCATTCAACGCTTTCTAGAAATCATAAATTCCAATGCACTGGATCAACTTATCCACACCCCCACCAGGGGCAACAGTATCCTAGACCCTGTCATTACCAACATGAGTGACCAGTGTTCCACACCTGAATTCAACTCCTTGTTGGTCAGATCCGACCATAAGCTAATCACCCTAGATATCCGCACCCCGCCCCCACCCACCATTAAGGAAACAATGGTAAAAAATTTCTCCAAAGCCATCATGCTTCTTAAGACAGAAGTGGCGAACTTCATGACACCCATGCAGATGGACAATACAGTTACGACTGTTGAATTCTACACAAATGCACTCTTTAAGCACTTACACGAGTGCATGGATCTTGCTATCCCAAACAGAACCAAGATGCTATCCTCCAAAAAAAGGAAATAAATCTGGTGGTCCCCTGCCATAAACAAGCTCTACAGCAGAAGGAAGAAACTGTTGCAAAAGAGAGTAGAATCCCATGAGTGGTGGAGCTCCCTGGTCAGCCTCAGTAAGAAGCTGAGATCCCTTATAAGATCTTCCAAAGCTACAAAAACAAAATCGCCACTGATTCTAAGGGCAACCACAAAGCATTCTACAGCTATGTCAAGAATCTCAATGGCAACACCCAGATCTGCTCTGAGTTACAGTACAATGGCACTAAATATACAGAACCAACTGATATTGCCAACATCCTGGTAGATAGGTTCAGTGCTAACTTTACCCTCCTCTCACACCCTAAAGGGCTCATATCTATACAAGAAGAATGCAGAGTCCCTGTAATCACATCTATGCAGGTAAAAGCTGCACTCTGTAAAACCAAAAACACAGCATCCATGGAACCGGACAACATCCCAGGCTGTGTTTCACAATGAACTTCAGAACAAACTGGCTCCCCACCTAAGCACCATGTTCAATCATAATCTCACATCAGGCTTTGTGCCCACTGAATGGCACACATCAGCAGTTATCCCACTCCACAAAGGGGGAGCCACCACTGATCCTGGGAACTATCGCCCTATTAGCCTGACGAGCCTGGTCTGCAAGGCCATGGACCATATCATCATGGAACTCATAAACAAAGATATTGCTAACCACCAAACTCTGGACCCCACCCAGTTCGAGTTTGTGAAAGGCAGATCATGCCTTTTGAACCTGATTGACTTCTTTGAGGCAGTCACCAAAGCCATAGATGAGGGTAAGGTGGTTCACACAGCCTATCTTGACTTTGCCAAGGCTTTCAACACCATCCCCCATTCTGGAATTATAGCTAAACACATTAAACTAGGTATAAATCCCTACATCACAAGATGGGTTGCCAACTGGCTCATTGACAGAACCCACACTGTAAAAGTTGCAGAATGCAAATCTGACTTCAAACCAGTGACAAGTGGAGTACCACAGGGTTCAGTCCTGGGAGCTCTCCTATTTGGTATCTACTTCTCTGAAGTACAGGCTAACACAGAAGGCCTCTGGCTAATGAAGTTTGCAGATGCTGCAAACTAGGAGCCATAGGCGATACCCCAAATGATGTGGACATCCTACAGAAGGGCCTCACTGAGACAGATGCCTGTTGTCAGATACATGGCCTCTAGCTCAATGCCAAAAAGTGTATTGTCATCCCCTTTGGTAAAAACTCTGTATCCTTGAACTACCACATAAACAGCAGCCTACTTAATGCCGAATGTGTGATAAGAGACCTTGGGACCCAGGTGGACAGTAGTCTCTCCTTTGATAATCACATCGCCACAGTAGTCAGGAAATCCTTCTATGTGGCACAGCTCATCACAAAATGGTTCTCAGCCAGGAAAAAAGAGGTCATTGTTCCCCTCTACTCAACACTCATTAAACCCATTATAGAGTACAATGCCCCTTTTGGAATGTACCTCACAAGACATCTGCAGCAGCTGGAAAGGCCACAGAAGTACCTCACAAAGAGGATTACTGGCCTCAAACAAATGCCCTACACTGACCGTCTCAAAAAACTCCAGCTTTACTCTGTAGCATATCTCCTACACCGAAGAGATCTCTGCCTAACATATAAAGCTATGTTAAACCCAGAGCTGTTGGACATGCTACACCTAAAGAAATCCCAATCCCTCCGAGCTACATGCTCTAGGGGCCTAAACCTTGTCACCACAATAAACAGGACATGCTGTAGGGATAGATTCCTGTCCCAGAGACTTCCTATACTCAGGAACAACCTACCCATCTATGTCAAGCAAAGTTCCTCATTAGCACTCTTCAAGAAAAATCTCGACAATTGGATGGGAAATAGGAAATACACCCCTGGAATCACTTCTGTGGCTCTGCTTGACAGGGGCACAGGAAATTAACTTTCTTGGGTGGTGTAAGCCAAGGAACCTTGTTGGCTAGGCTTACTTAGGCTCCTTGGCCATTAGCCTAGTACCTACCTATGAACCTATGAACCTATTACTAAAGAAATCAAAAGAACTGTGAGGAGAGAGGGAATATGAATACACATTGCAAAATGATATGCTATAAATTCAGTTCTGACATTCTCTTGAAAGATTGACAAGGAAAGCAGAATGAGAGTGTTGAAAGTTTGAATGATGAGGAAAATGTTACCAGTTCCAATGTAAAGAACCATCAGAAGGAGAAATGAGTATAGTTTATAAGTACCAAAAGAGAGTCAGAAAAGTTTCACCCTGCAAAATGCAGGGCTTACAATTAGAAATGTATCTCAATATACAGCAGCAAGAGGTTCTCCCATTCGATTCTCGGCTGGAGTGCCTTCTGTGTGGAATCAGCATGTCCTCCCTGCGGTTGAGTGGCATTTCGGAAGACATATGTGAATGGGCGTGCCTTCATTGAAGGTTGGGCGTCGGACTGGCACCTCGGCACTGTAAAAAATCTACTGCCAATCATTAGCGAACCGGAGTTCCGCTGTGGCGACCCCTAACTGGGAAAAGCCGAAAGAAGAAGAATACAGAAAAAGAGCAGGGAGATAAGACTAATTTTTCCTCAGTTGAAGATGTGTCCATTGGTAAAGTACTGTGCAAACATGGGAAAAAGATTACAAAAAATGATAAATTAATATTCTATAATGTTTATGTTAACAGTTTTAAGATGACTTTGGAGGTCCCATTTCTTTCTTTCTTTCTTTCTTTCTTGAACAGGCAAGCAAATATGATGTTGATTTAATTTCCCTGCAGGGTGTCAGATATAATAATAAACTAGAAAGGCGGATAATAGAGATTGCTTAGAAGAGAAAAATAATTTCATCATTCAGGCTTCTGGAATATTCTGAAGTTACAGTATTAACACCTGGTAAAGATAAAATAAGGATACCAGATATTGTGGCTATAGAATATCTGATGGCTTAATTAAGTGACTTTAAGCTTAGCGGGAAATATGGTAGAGTGTGTAATGTCTATGCTCCTTAAAATAAAAGCTATTAATAGTTATTTGTGAACATCAGAACAGATCTTATAATAAATGCCCCACCTTGCTAGGCGAGTAACTTTAATATTCGCCTGAGTGATTGGAAATTAAAAAAATGCAGATTCGATTCAATTAGAACAAACTACTGATTCACTATGTTAAGAAGAAATACTGATTCAAGTGGGATGACTGAGAATATGTTTAATTGGCTTATTTAGAAAAGATATTTTCAAAACAAAGATAATTTTTTTGAAAGATAGCAGGTGATGGTGATAGAAAACAGGATTACTAATTACAGAAGCTTTTGCTGTTGAGGAAAGTGTGTGGAAGTAGTTTAGAAAAGCTAAGAGGAAGGAATTAAAACCAGATTACTTGGGGGTTAGTTTTAGTAACAATTAGGTACATTGGTTGGAAGGTCTAAAAGCTAAGATAGAGTCAGAATATAAAATTCAAAGGAAATTATATAGAACAATATATGTAGAGAAAATAATAAAACATTATGTCAATTGCATGATACTTTAGAGGCTAATTGTATGAAAACAAGTACAAAAAATAATGAAGTTTTTTAAGACAAAACAATGAAAAAATTATTAAAATAAACCTAAGATATACGACTAAATGAAAAAAAGAAAAAGATTTCACCTTTAATGGGGAACAAATAAAAGAATCATAAAGAAATTAAGTGTTTGGTGAATTTAGAATAGGCAAAATGCAGTTCTATTAGGAAATATTGACTTCCTGAAAGTACACATTCCAAAAGGACAACCCCCCCCAAAAAAAAAAACTAAAAAAGGAAAAAACTCAAGTTTTTCTTGTTTTTCTGTAGGGCAACCCCCTGCACTCCTAAACTTATATATATAAACTACACAGTTGCATCAACTTGAAAAGGGAGCGATCTCCCTAAAGAGATTTGAAATCACACCAACAATGATTTCCCATGGGAAATACTATTCAGCTTTATACTATTTGCCTGTTTTTTCTGCGGGCTACTGACACTTGAGCAATCATATGAAATGTCTAGTGCCAGAAGTTAGGGCAAAATAAAAAAAAGAATGTTTTAAAAAGGTAAAGCGAGTGGGGATCTAGGTATAGACAGCTTGGCACTTCAGTTCTCTAACTAGTTGGAAGATTAGCAATGCAAATCAGGGTACACTTATTTAAAGAATGAATCAGTGACGGAGAAATAAGCACATTTTGCAGGATGAGGTGTAAAAAGATCTGGAGATCACATTCCATGTGGAATGCACACTTTATTTTGTTCGTAAAAAATATTTAATTAAAATTAGAAATGTTATAAATTGAATTTGTACTGTTGATGTTAATACAAAACTGATTTGTGAGTTGCCTGAATAATGAACTGTGTGCTGTGTAATAAATTCAATAAATAAATGCTGGAGTGTTTGGAGCTGATTTACTTATATTTAAACTATGCACTAGTTTGGAACCATGCACCTGTTGTTGTACTTTCTCTGTAGATATTTATATATATATATATATATATATATATATATATATATATATATATATATATATGTATATATATATATATATATATATATATATATATATATGTATATATGTATATATATATATATATATATATATATATATATATATATATATATATATATATATATATATATATATATATATATATATGTACACATACATACACAAACATGGGATCCGTGGTGATGGTGCTGCGGTAGCATTGTCGCCTCTCAGTAAAGACACTGACCGGTTCGACTCTCAGCTAGAGCGTCTTCTGCGTGGAGACATGCGTGAATGGGCATACCTTTGTTGAAGGTTGTGCGTTAGGGCTGGCAAATCAGCATGAAAAAATCAACTGCCAGTCATTAGCGGACTGGAGTTCCGCTGTGGCGACCCCTAACCGGGAAAAGCCGAAAGACACAACACAACAACATACATACACAAACATACATACATATATATATATATATATATATATATATATATATATATATATATATAAGTCTAGGACACATGCTCGGCTAGCATATGTCCGAATCACAAAACATCGAACACACATACACGAACGTACTTAACATTGAAAAGCGTTTCTGTGTATGTGCAGTTCTAAAAAAAAAATCTACGTTTCTGTAGGGGGGTTTCGCCCCCTTGCACCCCCCTACTTTATTATTCTCACTCTGAAATGGCACTACAGTGGGGAAAAGGGATTTTCCCTTACTCGCACTGTAGTCCGATCTACGAAACAGGCACACATACACGGAAGCGCTTGTCGATGTTAAACGCTTTCGTGCATGTGTCCTTGATGTTTTGTGATTCGGACATATGCTAGTCGAGCATGTGTCCAGATCCCATACATATATATATATATATATATATATATATATATATATATATATATATATGTATATATACACACACACATATATATATATATATATATATATATATATATATATATACATATATATATATATATATATATATATATATATATATATTATATATATATATACATATATATATATGCACACACATATATATATATATATATATATATATATATATATATATATATATTTATATATATATATATATATATATATATATATATATATATATATATATATACATACATATATATGGTTCCCCTTCAGAAGGTCGAATGGCTGAAATCTTGAAATGCATATGGCGGAAGCCATATGCTCGAATTTCAGAAGCTCGACCTTCTGAAAGGGAAATAAAAAAAAAAACAGCAAAACACAAAACAATGTTTCTGCAGGGGGACAAGCCCCCCTGCACCCCCCACACCACCCGCTACTTAGTTATTCCAACTCCGAGATCGCACTACAGTGCAGAAAGGGAAATCTTCCGTTCTCCGCTGTATGCCGATCCCCATTCAGAAGGTCGAGCTTCTGAAATTTTTAGCATATGGTCTCGACCATATGCATTTCGAGATTCAGCCGTTCGACCTTCTGAAGGGGAATTGTATATATATGTGTGTGTGTGTGTGTGTGTGTGTGTGTGTGTGTGTGTGTGTGTGTGTGTGTGTGTATATATTTACCGTCACGTCAAATTATTGACATTCCCAAAGGCGAGATTACCCACGTGGTTAGTGAACACGTTTCATAGTAGTTTCATAGTATAGTACTAGGCTATCTGCCCTGGGGCATTTGTAAGCCTAGCCATAGTGATGTGGCTTTTGTCACCCCATGAAGTTGTACAAAAATGTACAGAATAAATCTAGAATACTGTGCCTCTGTCTAGTAGTGACACAATGATGGTCCCCTTATATAATAGAATTAGTTTACTGTGCCCCTGTCCAGCAGTGACACAGATGTGACCCCTGGGGTAAACTTACGATCTCCCATCCACTCATCAAGATTTCTCTTGAAGAGAGTCAGTGAGGGGCTCTGCCTAATACGAACTGGGATCCTGTTCCAAAGCATGGGAAGCCTCTGGGTTATGAATCTATCCCTCCAGCATGTCCTATTCATACTTGTGCCGAGGTTTAAGTCTTTAGCTCTCATGGTCCTGATGGATTTGGATTTTTTGAGGTGGAGCATGCCCATCAGATCCTGATTGGACATAGCCTTGTACGTCAGGCAGAGATCACCTCTGAGCAGGCGATATGCTACTGAAGTTTCTTTAGTCTGGCAGAATAAGACATATGTTGGAGACCCTTGATCCTTTTGGTGAGGTACTTTTGTGGTCTCTCCAGCTGTTGCAAATGCCGGGTGAGGTACATAACAAATGGGGCATTGTACTCAATCATGGGTCTGATGAGGGAGGAATATAGGGGTACAATGACATCCTTGAATCTGGATGTGAATCCCTTCATGATGAGGTGTGCAAGGTAGAATGTTTTTCTAACCACTTTGGCAACGTGGGTGTCAAATGAGAGGTCGCTGTCTACTTGGGTCCCTAGGTCTCTGATTACTTTTCCACTCAGTGGGTTGCTGTCTATGTGATAATTTGTGGGTACTTTGTTTTTCCAAAGGGATGACTATACATTTTTGGCATTTAGTTTAAGGCCGTGACTACGGCACCAGTTGTCCATTTCAGTGAGGCCTTTTTGTAGGATGTGTGTGTCTGCTGGTGTATCGACTATGGCGCCTAGTTTGCAGTTATCTGCGAACTTTGTCAGCCACAGCCCTCCCATGTTTGCTTTAACATCTGAGAAATAAATGCCGAACAAGAGGGGTCCCAGGACAGATGCCTGTGGGACACCACTTGGCTTTGAGTCTGACATTGCTCCAGCGATTTTAACTTTATGGGTTCTGTCCTTTAGCCAGTTTGCCACCCATCTAGTGACATAAGGGTTTACTTTTAAGCTGTTTAGCTTATCTATGATGCCTGAGTGGGGTATTGTGTCGAAGGCCTTAGCCAAGTCCAGGTATGCTGTATGGACTGCTTTGCCCTCATCAATGGCTCTAGTGACTGTTTTGAAAAAAGTCAACCAGGTTTAAAAGGCAGGATCTTCCCTTTACAAAGCCAAACTGGGTGGGGTCAAGTGTCTGTAGGTCCCCTATGTCTCTGTTTATGAGTTCCATAATGATTCTTTCCATAGCTTTGCAGACCAGGCTAGTTAAGCTTATGGGGAGGTAGTTTCCAGGGTCTGCAGAGGCACCCCTCTTGTGGAGTGGGACCACTGTTGCTGTACGCCAGTGTTCAGGTACATATCCCGAAGTAAGGCTGAGGTTAAATAGCATTTTTATGTGTGGGTTTAGCTCCTCTTGGAGTTCACTTAACACGCACCCCGGGATACCATCAGGTCCCATTGATGCTGTGTTTTTTGCTTTGTTTAGGGTGGTTCTCACTTGGACATCTGAGATGACAGGGCGATTACATTCAGCTGGGATAAGTATTTCTTCTTTTGGGGGTGAAGGAGGGGAGAAATTTGCACTGAACCTGTCAGCCAGAGTGTTAGCAATATCTGTGGATTCAGTGTATTTTTTGTTGTTGTGAACCAACTCTGAGCATATCTGAGGGTTTCTGCCCAGGTTTCTAACATAGCTGAAGAAGGCTTTGTGGTTATCTTTAGTGTCCTTAGCGATTTTTCTCTCAAAGTATGCCTTAGATGTTTTTATGAGAGAACGTAGTTTTCTGCTAATGTTGAAATCCACAGACACCAAGGTGAAACAAAACTGATAATCCAAAAAAAGGAAAGGAAGGACCTCGGAAGCTTCGAAATTCAAATTACAAAGTTTTTATTCCACGACAGCCACAAGACAAGAAAAATCCATTAAACACAGCATCGGAAAGGCACCAACATAAACGCTATTAAATCCAAGTGCGTTTTCGTTTGTATCCCAACACTTCATCAGATGTGATTTGTTAGCCAAATCTATCTAATATATATACTCCATTCAATAAATCAATTAAAGAATTCATTCCAATTAAATTAATAAATTAAACCATTTAAAAAGACATCCTTTAAAATACTCGAATAACTTTGTTATTATAACCCCATTTCATTATGTGAAACACAATTTTAAAATATTCAAATTTCATACAAAATTGAACAATAAATGTGTACTTTTATGTTCCAACAAGCATTATGATATATATATAAAACTGTATAAAAATGCAATGTCTTGATTTCTGCTAATGTTGATCAGAGATGTCTTCCCTTCATGGGATTTCACTCTGACGTGCAGTAGCTTCCTTCTTTTGTTATACAATTTGTTTATGGCTGAGGTCCACCAGACAGGACGCTTACATTTGGTGGAGAGGGACTTGGATTTGTTTGGGATTGCATGATCCATGCATTCTTGGAGATGTCCATAGAAAGCATTTGTGAAGGATTCGGCATTGTGGGATGTGGTATCCACTGGCACAGTGGGCTTAAAGGATACCATCTCAGTCTTAAGAAGAGTGAAGTCTGCTTTTGAGAAGTTTTTCACTGTGGTCTTTTCTGCTGGGGGTGGAGGTGGGATATGTATATCCAGGGTGATTAGTTTGTGGTCTGATCTCACTAGTGAGGGGTATACTTCCGGAGTGGAGCATTTTGTCCCCATGTTTGTGATGATCAGGTCTAGTATATTATCTCCCCTAGTGGGAGAGGTGACTAGTTGTTCCAGTGCATTTGAATTTATGAATTCCAGGAACCTTTGGGCTAGGGTATTAGGGCTAGAATAATGTACCCAATCTATGTTTGGGTAGTTGAAGTCTCCCAGTATGATGGTATTTTGTGATACATTCATATCCTCCAATGCCTTCAGGAAGGCTGAGTGGGGATCTCGAGATTGGGAGGGTGGTCTGTAACATGCTACCAGTTGTATAGCAGTTTTGCCTATGGTTAGTTGCACCTGTATGGTCTCTGATGCTTCATGTGTTGCTACTAACCTGGAGGTGTGGGTATCCTTTATGAATATGGACACTCCCCCTCCTTTGTGGTTCGGCCCGGGTTTTGGGGTCGAAAAGCATGATACGAGGTATAGCCTGGTAGCGCTGGGGTGCTCTCAGGAGCCTTGAACCAGGTTTCAGTTACTGCACAGACGTCGATGTTCTCCATGCTGAGGAGTGCATCAAGTGCCTGCATCTTGAGATTTAGACTTCTGGCGTTGAGCAGCATTACCCTTAGTTTTTTCCATTTTGTTTTCTAAGGAGGTGGGTTTGTCTTTTGAGCCTTGCCTAAAAAGGCACTATGGGGTGGCAAGAACCTTAGCCAATATCCGAAAGCCCAGTGGTGACAGGTGTAAGCCATCCCTTGCGAAGCAGCGTGGCTTGTCCAACATATCATCCCAGGCAGACAGACATTGGATCCCCTTAGAATGACACCAGTACTTGAGCCAATTGTTAAAGCTGATCATCTTGTCTTTGTATTGTGGTATCATTCTTGGTGAGGGCAAGATGCTGCTCAGGGTCAGGGTCATACCAGCCTGGGCTACATAATCGGAGAGCTCCTCTATGTCTCTTTTCATGTAGTCCAGGGAGGTACGTCTCAGGTCATTCACACCAGCATGGACAATGATGGAGTCATATTTGTACTTGCTTTGGAGTGACCTGAGTGCGTGTGTTATGTGGCGGATCCTAGCTCCTGATAGACAGCTCACAGTCACCTTCTCCTTGTTCAGCCTGGTCAGTGGGACATCAGTGTGTCTGACTATGGAGTCACCTATTACTAGTGTATCAGGCAAGGTGTTTGGCCTTAAGGGCTGCGATTGGTCGACACACTGATTTATTGAAGTATGTGTTGCATGTGTTTTGTTTTGAGGTGGTGGATTTTTGGATGTCTGCTTTGGGAGCCTCTGTTGTTTTGGTAAGTTTTTATTAGAGCCTCGAGTATGTCTTTGTGTTTTATGTGTTTGGTTTGCAGTTGTGGTAGGTCTATGTGGGACTGGGATTGTTGTGTGTGTGGTTGCCATCTCCTCCTGTCTGGTCATGCCAGCCCTGAGTTGAGAGAGTTCAGCCTCCAGTTTGGCTATATAGTTGCATCTCTCACATGTATTTGTGTTTGTTGGGAGGAGGAGAGGGTTGTCTGTGTACATGAGACAATTGTAGCATTGTCTCAAGATACCCAGATTAACCAGCTGAACTGGAGACGACGCCAGTAATCTACCACTCGACATGCTAGAACTGTATAAGGGAGTGCTGTACCTTTAAGGGAAGTGGATATTCACAGGGGTGGTAAGTAGATGTAGTGCTTTACTTAGTACGAGAGTGCTTAGTAGAAAAGTACTGAGAACAAGTGCTAGGCTTATACTATGGTGAGTAGTCTGGTTATACTAAGAGTAGAGCTTCCTTAAGGGAAAATTTGAAGAGCAGACTTGGTGGAGCCAGAAAAAGTTTAACCTTGTTTAACCAGCGCTGCGCACAACTGCAAAAGCCGTCTGCTGATTTTAAACAGTGAACTACAAAAGAGCTAGAAATGGTCCCAAACAACCAATTACTACAGCTTCTTGTGCTGAGGTCACTTCCCCCAAGGACAGGTAGGCTGCTCAAAGCTCCCCACTCCCACTGGTGAGCAAAGAAACTTCCTTCTATCCAAGTAAGGTAATGGACATCACAGGAACTACACCACAGCCCAGAATACAGCAATGCCTGTAAACTGGTCTAAACTAGTCGAGGAAGGCGGGAAAAAAAGGATTATTTTTTTGTTTTTTGGTAGAAACACACAGAAAATGCAGAAACAGTGATAAATTAGTTACACAGGCTAGCACACTTTAGTGGGCAGCCTCCACAGTTAAATTAAACAAACAAACAAGCAAACTTTCGATCAAATTCGACTAAAATGTAACTTTAAGTGCAGATTTTAAAATAATGCAGCAATCAGTTA
This sequence comes from Protopterus annectens, assembly GCF_019279795.1. Lineage (NCBI taxonomy): Eukaryota > Metazoa > Chordata > Ceratodontiformes > Protopteridae > Protopterus > Protopterus annectens. Next base: position 1,615,836,695 of record NC_056725.1, read on the forward strand.
AAAAATAGTTCAGGCTAGTTCAAGGTAAACTACAGATGCTATTTCAAGTGAAAAAATAGCAAAGATACTTAAATCCAGAAGGTAGTCACTTTTCTGAGTTCCCTGCTGCTAGGACCACTCTGTAAACCCACGTGGAGCTTGTCTGAGCAGTATAGCCAGAAAAAATCGCCCAGAGGCAGATTTTAAACAGTGAACTACAAAAGAGCTAGAAATGGTCCCAAACAACCAATTACTACAGCTTCTTGTGCTGAGGTCACTTCCCCCAAGGACAGGTAGGCTGCTCAAGGCTCCCCACTCCCACTGGTGAGCAAAGAAACTTCCTTCTATCCAAGTAAGGTAATGGACAACACAGGAACTACACCACAGCCCAGAATACAGCAATGCCTGTAAACTGGTCTAAACTAGCCGAGGAAGGCGGCAAACAAGGATTATTTTTTTGTTTTTTTGGTAGAAACACACAGAAAATGCAGAAACAGTGATAAATTAGTTACACAGGCTAGCACACTTTAGTGGGCAGCCTCCACAGTTAAATTAAACAAACAAACAAGCAATCTTTCGATCAAATTCGACTAAAATTTAACTTTAAGTGCAGATTTTAAAATAATGCAGCAATCAGTTAAAAAAACAGTTCATGCTAGTTCAAGGTAAGCTACAGAAGCTATTTCAAGTGAAAAAATAGCAAAGATACTTAAATCCAGAAGGTAGTCGCTTTTCTGAGTTCCCTGCTGCTAGGACCACTCTGTAAACCCACGTGGAGCTTGTCTGAGCAGTATAGCCAGAAAAAAACGCCCAGAGGCAGATTTTAAACAGTGAACTACAAAAGAGCTAGAAATGGTCCCAAACAACCAATTACTACAGCTTCTTGTGCTGAGGTCACTTCCCCCAAGGACAGGTAGGCTGCTCAAGGCTCCCCACTCCCACTGGTGAGCAAAGAAACTTCCTTTTATCCAAGTAAGGTAATGGACAACACAGGAACTACACCACAGCCCAGAATACAGCAATGCCTGTAAACTGATGGCCATCTACTTGAATTTTTCCCCTTACCCCTGCAGTAGTGCATTCTCGGAGTTGGTATATTTAGTAAGGGGGGTGTGGGGTATGTGGGGGGCTTAGCCCCCCACATCGATGGGTTTCTTTTCTTCCGGTAGTTTTTCCATCGGGGTGGCCTTTTGCTGTTGCAAGCAACTGAGTAAATGTCAGGAAAATCCTACTAGGACAGCTGAACTTTATTTGGGGTCAATCAGAGTCTCTTTAATTGATGGCAAGTGTGTACCCAAGAAGCTGTAATTAAAGCAAAATGTGCTTCAACAAAGTGTTAGTTTAAGGGTGTACACACTTATGCAACCAGCTTATTGTACATTTTTTATTTTTTATATTTTTTCTCCTAACAGATTTGTTTTTCAATTGAATTGTACAGGTTATAGGTCACATTAAACGTGGGAAATGTTTTGAAATGATTTACTGTGGTCTCATTTTGTTATATCACAAAAACCTGGCATTTTAACAGGGGTGTGTACACTTTTTATATCCACTGTGTATATATATATATATATATATATATATATATATATATATATATATATATATATGTATATAGGTCCCCTTCAAAGTATCAGAATTGCAGAACATCGAACCTCTGATCATCGAGGACCAGAGGATGGAAATTCTGCAATACTGAATGCTGTCAATGGATATCACCATACAGTGCAGAATGAGAACTTTACCATTCTGTTCACTGTAGTGTGATTTCTGAGTTGGTATATTTAAAAAGCAGGGTGTGGGGAGTGCAGGGGGCTTGCCCCCTTGAAAAAATGTGAAATAAGAAATATTCACATTTTAGTTTTTTTTTAGGGTGGAGGGTTTGATATTTTTTGATCTTCTGGTCCTTGATGATCAGAGGTTCAATGTTCAGCAATTTCGATACTTTGAAGGGTACCCATATAAGCATATATATGGGGGAAACATACCAAATCACAAAATATTAAGCCATTTACTTGACTAACCAAACAATCAAATCTGTTTCCCAAGGGACCCTTCATGCACCCCACTACTGCTTTATGTATAAATTCCAAATCCAAAAATCAAACAACTATGGGGAAATGAAGAGCTCACAAAGCCTACTGTCTGATGATCTTGAGATAAGTCCAACCCTCCCATGTCTGACGAAATGCGAATTGACCAAAATATTTAGCCATTTACTCTACACTTAGAGAAGCGTTTATCAGAAGATATTGCATCCATATATAAAATCGGTGGAAAGGAGATATTTGTTTACTAGTTATGGAAGGTAAGAAACATTACAACTTTTTGAGTGTCAAAGAAAGAAGCATTTTTGGAGGTTTAGAAATTATGAATCTTAATATTTTGTTTGGATGTTTTGAAGGGATGAGGAGGCTAAACAAATAAAATGAGACAATGTAGTAGTAAAAAGTGCACAGTCTGTCTAGAATAGATGTGACATTAATGTGTTATTTGATAATGAACAGGATTAAAAAAAAGAATGTCTGGAAGTTGTTAAATTATGAATCCTGAATCCACAGGAAGTTGACATGAATATTAAAATGCTTCAGTTTTATATTTATGAATTGTGTGTTATATATATAACATTTCTTTTTGCTTTGCTTTGCTTTGCTTCCTCCTCTACCATTACTCGTCTCTGTTCTTCCACCACTCCTTCACTCTCCCCTAACAACTCACAATCCTTCACCTCTTCATCTACTATCACTCACCCATCTCCATCTTCTTCCCCTACTACCCACACTTCCCAGTGTCCTCCCTTCTCTTTAAAACCAATTCCCACTTTTATTATAAAAAAACTCCTCCAGAAATTGAAGCCATGCTCCAATGCTCTAGATAATATCCCTGCTTATTTTCTCAGTGTAGCCGCTGAAGCAGTCACCTACCCCATTAGCATTCTAATTAACCGTTCAATCCAGGAATGCATAGTACCCAAAATTTGGAAAAAGGCCTTCATTATACCATTACATAAAGGAGGCAACAATAATAATGTTAGCAATTTCCGTCCCATTGCTATCCTGTCTCCCATCTCTAAACTTTTAGAAAAATGCATACAACAACAGCTTCTTCCACACCTTTTAGAAAATCAGCTTCTTACACCCACACAACATGGATTCAGGCCATGTCACAGTACTATGACTGCCCTTCTCTCCTTCCTTGAAACTATTAATAAAGCCAGGGATTCTGGCCTTCTTGTTTCCACCCTACTACTTGACCTTTCTAAAGCCTTCGACACTATCTCTCATAACCTGCTTCTAACTAAACTATCTAAACTTAACCTAACCCCTTCCTCCTTGAATTGGTTCTCAAGCTACTTATCTAACCGATATCAAGCAGTAAAATGGAAAAAGGCCACCTCCTCATTTCTTAATACCCCAACCGGAGTTCCCCAAGGTTCCATATTAGGCCCTCTTCTTTTTAACATATTTATAAATGATTTCCAGAACTCTATTCCTTTCTCTAATATCATCCAATATGCAGATGATTCAACTATCATCTGCTCTGCCACATCTACCCCTGTACTCTTAAAACTTACTCAAGAAGCTTTTTCAACCACTGAGCAATAGATGAAAAGAAACCACCTTGTATTAAATGCCTCTAAAACCAAATTGATGGTATTTACTCCCTCTAAAACTACCTCATTTAACTTTAACTCCTTCACTATCATCAGCCAAAACAATACACCTTTGGAACTGGTATCAGAGACCAAATTACTTGGGGTCCAAATTGATAACCAGCTTAAATTCCATTCCCACTTACAACTAAACATCAAAAAGACTCATCAAAAACTAGGCATGCTCTATCGACAAAATCATTACCTAACCCCTGCAACTAAAGTAACTCTCTCTACTTCCTTTCTTATCCCCTCCCTTCTCTATGGAACTCCTCTTCTCACTAACCTACAATCCTCTCTTAAATCTCAACTCTCCTCCTGCTACAACAAAATTGCCAAATTTGCTACCAGCCATAAGTCATCCTCCCAGCACTGTTCTTCTCTCCAAAAATTAAAATGGCTAGAACTACCGAACCAACTCATCTATACACAACTAACATTTGCACATAAGCTCATTGTTAACCCCACCCTCTGTCCTTCCCTCTCTTCTACTTTTAAGATGCACCTTCCCAATAGAGTACTAAGGTCCAATAATCAAAATCTAATAGAAGTGTATAAACCATCTCGTCCACCAGGCAAAAATCTTCTATCTTATGGCTTAGCACGTCTCTGGAACTCCCTACCACCTTCCATTCGTACCACTTCTAACCATTACTCTTTCAAAAAATCCCTTCACTCACACCTAATATCCCAATGGGAATGCTCCTGCTCTCTCCCTACATAACAAATTATATCAAACTCCTGTTCCCCTCATTCCAAGTATAACAAACTCCTTTTTCACTTCATTCCTTCACCTTAGATTCCTTCTCTCTCTCTCTCTCTCTTCTCTTTCAATCTTTTACTCATCAAAAACCTTCTCCTTCTATCATCTCTCCATATGCTTATATTCCAGTACTTATATGTTAGTAGTAAAAAATGCATCAGACTGTCACTGCTTATGTGCAATTTGTAAACAATGAAGCAGACTGTAACTATGAACTGTATATTCCTAAAAAGTAATGCCTCTCTGCTGTATATGCAATGTTCCACTACCAGTTCGTTTTAACTTTCCTCATCACTAGTGTGTATTATTTGTAATGTTTGCTGTTTGAATTGTAAATGTCTTGCTCAAAACTATAAACCTTGTATAAATATATTCTTTAAACTATTGTAACCTAGATTGTTATTGGAGCTTTTCTCCCCAGGACTCCATTGAAAATGGGTTCATTGGCCCAATGGACCATCCTGGTAAACCAACTGCAAATAAATAAATAAAATAAATAAAATTTATAAAATAATATATTGAATAATCCTTACATATGTATTATGAGTTTTTTTTTTTTTTGCTTTCTTTGATTTTGTGGCCCTTTTTTTTTGAATTATTGAAAATGTGAAAAGTACCATGAATATTTTAACACAAATGTGCTCTTTTTTAATAAGTACAGCTGGATCTCAGTATGTAAACTTACTAAGTGCAGTAGTGATTATTTAGTGGCAGGAATAATTTTCCGCTGTTTCTAAGGGATGGACATTATTAGTCTGAGTTCTAATTATGTTCTTATAGGTTCTTTCAGGTAACCATTTACTTTTGCTTTTCCCCCAAGACGTCATGAGAGCTAGAAGTGATGCACATGTGCTGAGAAGAAGTTTTTTCCTTTGTTGTCAAGCTTAAACTCCACTTAATAACCAGGAAAGCAATTGTTCTTGTTATCAGTTATTGCCATTTTGGTATTTCCATACTCTATTCCTCATTTTATTGAATTTTATAACTTTTTAAGAGTTTGCTTGGCTAAAGTCACTGACTGTGTGTCTTAAATAGTCACCAGGCTGTTAGTATATCAGATCGTACCCCACCCAGTTAATCCAGGTGTTCCTCTTGTGATTTGTACATGTTTTACCACATTTTTACATTACATTACATTATATGTCTATTTCAAGCCGTGGTGCTACAGCGGTAGCGTTGTTGCATCACAGCAAGAGGTTCTCCTGTTCGATTCTCGGCTGGAGTGCCTTCTGTGTGGAGTCTGCATGTCCTTCCCACTGTCGAGTGGCCTCCAAAAGACATGCGTGAATGGGCGTGCCTTCGCTGAAGGTTGGGCGTCGGGCTAGAACTCGGCACCATAAAAATCTACTGCCAATCATTAGTGGACCGGAGTTCCGATGTGGCGACCCCTAACCGGGAAAAGCCGAAAATACAAACAACATTATATGTCTATTTCAGTTAGCATCACTTATATTGTGCATTTTGCAGTCTCCTGCCTGTGTGAGTGTCATATTTTGTTACAACGAGTATTCTCTTTTCTTTATTCATATACTTCCCACTATAAGGGCTGCTATCTGTGAAGAGTGCTGTATAGATGCAGGGATAATAACTAAATTCTCGGCTCACTTGTTTTTATGCACATAATCATAAGCAGAGTAAGATTAAAGTTTCAGAAATACAATGACAATTAACTGCAATACTAAGACATAAATATGATGTAAAAAATTCTGTTAATGATTAACTCCCCAAACCAAAATGAAACAAATGGATCTTTAGGGACCATTTGAAGCACCCCCCAGTGAAATGCCAATGCAGTAAGATCCATAGTTATGGTACCTCATGGGCCAATGAATGTTTCCCAGACCACCATAGGCAGTATCCTGGAACCACTAATTATCACATGCCAGGTGAGCAGAGCTATCAGGTTAGCCAGTACTGGACCACACTTCTGAAGGCTCAAGTCATTTAGGGCTATGCACAGTATCTGCCCTTTATACTTAACCCTCAAAGCAACCAAAGGTCAGCACAGTAAACATGCAGTAAGACCCTGTGCATATGCATGAGATAGTATTTATCTTGCCAAATTTTTCATGGGCTGCAAACATCTGAAGTCAATATTGGAAAGCCATAAATAAAGCAAAGAAGGAACCAGTGCATGCATGTCAGTTGACTGGTCTTCTTGGAGATTGCAGGTGCTGCATACTGGAAATGCTGCTAAGATGATGATAATAAGAATGAACAGCTGGCACACAGCTCATAAGTGAGAGATGATCATCATTGAACCAAAGATACAAACTCTGCTGAATTCCTGCCATAGGTAATGGTGGATGAAAGACTCAGACAAGTGGAAGGCATTATGGTGGCATGAATAGTTATCCTGACTGAGCTTCAAGTAGCATTTTCTCATCCAAGTTACAATCATAGCCCAGCTGTCATCAAATGGTTTAATAACTGAATCTTTGTGTTAAGAAAAGGTAATGTAAAGCTGAGAGTCACCATTAGATGAGGAGTCCCTCCTTTAAATATCTTCTGCTAATGTAGGCAAGTAAACTGCATAACAGTGGACTCAACAGTCAGAGCTGTGTAAATTCACTATGTTCAGGGAACTTATTCGAAGTATAAACATTTGAGACATCCCTCCACATGTCTCTTAGATGTTTAAGAGGTGAAACTCTCAAGAAGAGAGGTAAAAAAATGCAATGATTAAGCAAGATTTCAAGCAGGATTCCATGGCCATTAGTATAAAATGCCACTGAGAAATTAAGGAGGATCTAAGCAGGATATCAGTGTTGATCTTTCAAGGTCACTAACCATCTTAGTAAGGCAAATTCAGTACCGTGCTGGGATCAAAATCTGGACTGCTTGGATTGAAGATGACACAGATGATTAAACTGATTCAGATTCATGATGAACAAAAATGCCTTCATAATAACTTTACCCATCTAGAAAGGTCACCGTCAGTGTAGTAATATTCTTTGCAGTGTCCACCTATGGTATATTTCTTGAGGACAAAGGTTCTCATTGTGTCTTTTAATGGTGATGGAAAAACTCTTGTTTTAAGAGATACATGTACAACCTGGAAAGTGATGGAATAAAGGTATGTTGGCAAATTAACAGCAACCTGACTCAGCCTGGGTCAAGCCATTGGGCAGAGTGTCTTAATCTTGAGTTCAAATCCATAATATTGAAATATTTAAGATTATGTTATTTCATGGCAGTTTCTGTGAATCTTTTTATATTGGAACCCTTAAAATAAATTGCTATTACAATGATTTTTGCTATTTTTGCTGGTTTGCATATAGACAGTCATTCCAGAGGATTAAGGCTATGAGTTGTTAATGAGCTGCTTTCTGTTGACGTGGTTTGATTCTCTCAACCTCCATTTGCCTGCTGTGTTACTTGGACAAGTCACTTAACCAGATAATCCTATGCCGACTCTGTAAATTGGCTACTTGGATCAGCATTCTACTCCAGTAAACAAATGCAAATACAAATAAATAAGTAAATAAAATTAAATTCTCTGTATATGCTTTGTGATTGATGGGTTGGTTTGGATAATTCTGGTTTTAACAGAGATAGAAAATGAACTGTTTTGTTCTATCTGAACAGTGGTTTCAGAATTGTTTTACTGTTTTCTACAGTGCAATACTATAAACAGGGAATTGAATGACTTTTCAGTGATGGTGGCATTTATCCTTTCTCCATAGTTGAGTAACCTTGGATTCAGTGTTTTTAAATAAGGTGTTTTTCTGGCAATATATCTGGCATTATCTAACAGTCCTTGAGGAGATTTTCCATATAACAACTTAGATGGACTGAACCCTGTTGAGGCTTGTGAAACTTCTCTAATGGCAAACAAGAGGTATAGTGTTAACTAGTCTCTGTTTTGCCATCTTCCTTTAGAACACATCATTGTGAATGCCTCAAAAAAACTCAATTGGTTAGAACTCCCACTAATACTTCAATTCAATCAATTATCACTTGCATGCAAATTATTACATCACTCAGACAACACCCCAGCTCTACAACAACTACTTCAACCTTACACCACCACCAGAACCTTAAGACCTAGCACCCAAAACCTCCTTAAGGTTACTAAATTTAACAATAAAGCAGGAAAATCTGTCTACAGCCACTATATTTCTAAAATCTGGAACTCCCTTCCTGCCCATATAACAGGCAACAATTCCTCAACCCAATTCAAGAAACTACTTAAAAGTCACTTCATGAATAACAGACTATGCTCCTGTCTCACCCCTGGTTAGTGCACACTATATTGCTATTATCAACCAGGTTCATAGCTTAGCTACAGACCTATAATGTTTATAAAACCAGTAGTAATGCCTTATATTTAGACTGTAGCACTAATTGTACTCCCACCTTCCCTAGAGGTGAAAGAAATGTATCTCGTGAATGTTTTCCAGAGTACTCCCTTCCATTTTGCTCTACTATGTCTCAAAATAATTACCATATGATTGTCATATGCTAACATTTGTGTAACCTGCCTTTCACTAGCATTTAATGTACTGTCTGTATTGTCTGTTAACTATAAAATTGTATCTCTTGGAGTTTTTCTTCCCGGGCATCCGCTGGGAATGGATTTATATCCAGTCGGACTCTCCAGGCTAACAAATGTAAAATAAAATAAAAACAAAATAAAACTGTTCTCAACTTGGATCCTAATGTTTTGTTATAGCATTCCACTAACCTAGTAGTCTGATGATGGTACAATTAAAATATCACTTGGTGTTCCATAAAGCACTGGCCCAGGTGGTGCATTATTCTGAGCATAAATGGAGTTCCATGGTCTATGAGTATTTTCTTAGGTATCCCTTCTCTGGAAAATAACAAAACTGGTTCATTTGTTATAGATTTAGCATTAACTTCACATTAGGAATAGCCTTAGGGTACTTACTTGTAGAGTTCACAATAACCAAAAAGTATTGAAACCCATTGCTGGATTTTACCAATGAACCAGCAATGTCCATAACCATACATTTAAATGGCACCTCTGTGATAGACATTGTAATCAAATGATCTTTGAAACCTGTGGGAGGGGGTGTCTTTTGACATTCAGGACACTTAGCACTGATGTTCTTATAGTTCCTAGTTAGTAAAACCTTGCTAAGGATCTATGCTTTAGATTTATCCATTCCCAGGTGCCCTCCTAATACATGGATATCTGCTGACTTCCTCACTAAGTTTAGGGAAGATTTGAGCACTGATAGTTAATGTACTATTTCTTTTCTGTCCTTACTTGTTCATTAAGATGGTTTGCAACTCAAAGTATGAACAGGAAGTGGGAACATTTTGTTCAGTTTCTTCCCCTACAACTCTAGCTATACTTTCTCTTGTCTATTTGAAATGCTGATTTATGACCAAAGGTACTACCATTTGTCTGTAACTGAAAATGCTGTGTGTCTTGTCTGACTGCAGGTGAAACTGGTCACCTGTCTCTACCTCCCTGTGACCTCTGACACTTTCAAACAGTAGTGATATGGACTACTAAGGCTGCAGTTAGATATGAGTAGGCAATAACACTTACAGATTAGATTAGAAGTGCCTATATCACAGGAGTAGTCCGAATTTAATATTCATAAGTGGGATGGTACCAGCTGGCAGAGACTGGCTTATGGTACACAAAGGATATTCAGAAGCAAATGGAAGAGAGGAAGACAAGACTTCTTACCATGGATCACATCCAGATTATTGACTGGAAGTCCAAATTTCACTAAGTATGATTAAAGAAAACGGGTGATATTAGCAGTTTATTTGCACAGATCTAGAACTGGTGGAAAAACTGTACAGGACAGAAGAAAGATGATTGTTTAAAAGAAAAAGGAGGGACTGAAGAGACAGATAAAGAGAAAGAGAGACTGACAGAGAAAGAGAGAGAGAGAGAGAGAGAGAGAGAGAGAGCAGTGCGTGGAAAAGGGGGTTGACTGAAGCAGCTGTGAATGGGGTGGTAAAGCAGCTTTGGATGGAGTCTTGGATGTTCTGAAAAACTTAGATTTTGCACCATCAGTTTAATTTCCCCAAGTCATTTGGGTTTCTAATACCATAACAGGAATGGACCCCATTCCTAAGTAAGGGTATAATTAAAGTTCCTGAAATTAGTATTGTTTCAATCTTTGATCTTAGTTGAAAGGGCTCTTTGCAGGACAAGGAATTTGCCCAGAATTGACTCCTTCTGTAATTCATATGGAATTATAAGACCCCATTGCTCTTACTACTATTACGTTCATAGGCGTTTACTAGGCTAATGACCACAAGGGCCTTTTTAAGCCTAGCCATGCATCCCAAGTCTCTGACAAGTTCTAATACCCTTGATAAGTGTGAGCATGGGCCTGGGAGATGAACCATTTACAGGTTACCTGTGTCCATTAGAGACACAGGTGACAAACCAAGGATGAATTTCCAGTTTCCAATCTGATTGCCCAAGTTGCATTTGAATTGGGTTAGGGAGGAACTCTGCTTCACATGGATGGGGAGCCAGGGGGTAGTCTCTGGGATACATACCTATCTCTCCAGCAGGTCCTATTTATATCACAGGCAAGGTTTAAGTCTTTAGAATGCATAATTCTGGTGCTGTTTGTTTTATGGATATGCAGGAGGTCCATCAGAGTGGGGTCTGAAAATGCCCTGTATGCCAAGCATAGATGTCCCCTCTAAAACCTGTAGGAAAAAGAATGCAGGGATAGGGTCTTGAGATGGTCTGCATAGGACATTTTACTTATGCCCTGTATTCTTTTCATGAGGAAACTCTATGGATGTTCCAGTTGTTGGATATGCCTGGTTAGGTACATACCAAAGGGGGCATTGTACTCAATGATAGGTCTGATGAATGCCGAATACAGTGGAAAAATGACTTTTTTGGACTTAGATGCCATACCTTTGTTTATAAGTTGTGCAATATAGAATGATTTCTTCACCACTGTAGACACATGATGGTCAAAGGCTAGATTACTATCTATGTGTGTCCCTAAGTCCCTGACTACTAGGTCAACTCTAAGGGGTGTGTTGTCAATATGATAGCTACCAGGGATGGATGACTAAAGAATACTATTATGCATTTCTTGACATTTAGTTTTAGTCCATGGCTCTGACACCTGTTGTTTGTCTGTGTCAGCCCCTCCAGGAGAACAGTTGTGTCAGTGTGAGATTCAATGACAGCTCCTAAGTTGCAATCATCTGCAAATGTAGTCAGCCAGAGACCACTAACACTGGCTTTGACTTCTGAGAAGCAAACACCAAAAAGGAGTGGTTCAAGAACTGATCCCTGAGGGACTCCACTTGTGACTTGCCTCTTTGTAGAGGTGGACTCCCCAATTTTAATTTCCTGGGTCCTATCAGTGAGCCAGTTGGCTATCCACCTACAGGTTTGTACCTAACCTCTTGAGTTTGTCAACAATGCCTGAGTGGGGTATTGTGTCAAATGCCTTGACCACACGAATGTAGGCAATGTGAACAATTTTGCCCTCATCCATTGCTTTAGTGACCTTCTCAAAGAAGTCCACCAGGCTGAGTAGGCATGATCTGTTGATGAAACCAAACTGAGTTGCATCCAGTGTCTGAAGGTTTACTATATCTATGTTGATCATCTCCATGATAATTCTTTCCATGGCTTTACATATAAGAATAGTAGGCTTATGGGTCTGTAGTTTCCACGGTCTGTAGATGGTCCATCCTTGTGGAAAGGGATGACTGTTGCCTTTCTCCATTCGTGAGGCATGAACCCTGTTTGGAGGCTACAGTTAAATAATAATTCCAGATCCTCTGATAGGTCAAGTTTCATGCTATTTAGAAGGCATCATAGGATATTGTCTGAGCTAATTGATGCAGTATTCTTGGTCTTAGAGAGAGCATTAAGGACTTGTTCCCTAGTGGTAGTAGGGGAGTTATATTTGATGATAATTCCTGAGGCAAGGTTGAGGGGGAGAGAAGGGTAAAGTTGGAGCTGAATTTATGAGCCAGGAGGTTTGCTATATCTTCTGGCTCAGTATAGGTGGCACCATTTACAATGAGCTCTGCACATGATTGTGCATTGCTTTTGAGGTTGTGGACATTGCTAAAGAATGCTTTGTAGTTGTCCTTAGCCTAGGAGGCCAAGCTTACTGCAAATTTGGCTTTGGTAGACTTTATTTGTCCTTTGAGCTGTTTGTTTATTTTCATGAGAGTGCTTTTATCCTGCTGGGTGCTGCACCTCCTATTTTTTGCCATGATTTTCTTTGTCCTGCTATATAGCCTACTGATTTTGTGATTCCACCAGGGTGGCTTGTTTTTTGAGTTAGTTCTGTACTTCCTCCTGGTGGGTACAGCTGCCACTATGCAGCAATTAACATGCTTGTACATGTTTTTTGTGAACAGTTTTGCATAGGCAGCAGTGTTCTCAGGGTTTATGGGGGCTTGAAGTTTTGCCAGATTCTCACTTAATATCCAGAGGTTAGCCTTAGAATAGTTCCTGAATATTCCAGGTTTAGCTGGGGACCCAGGTTTTTATTTTTACTTCAAAGGAGACCATTTTGTGGTCTGACCTTATCAGGGAAGGCATTACAGTAGGGGGTGTGCAGCAGTCTCCCATATTAGTGCGAACCAGATCCAGTATGATTGCACCCCTGGTTGGTGTATTGACTATCTAGTCCAGGGAGTTTGTGTTTACAAAATCCAGGAATCTCTGTGCATGTATGTTTTGGAACTGTCTAGGTATCTTTCTTCTACATTGCTCTTGTTTCTGCATGCAAATCCTGGAATTTTATGACTTTGTGGCTCTCTGTATGTAAGAATTGGTAATCACTGGGTGCAGCAATTTTAATAACCAGTGTCTACTTTTGTCTTCTTTTCATGGACTACTATATCTGGTTTTCTCACATTTACTTTCTAAACTCTTGGTAGTGAATGATCTCATGTGATATAAACATCATCATTCTTCATAACGCTTTATGGCTCAAGTTTCCATGCTTCTCAGCTACTTCAATATTGTAATAATTGCACAAATCCCAGTGTAACAGTCCTGCCACATTATTATGCCTTTTAGTATATAGGTCCTGTGAGTGAATTACAACCAGCAATGGACACTTCACTACTCCATGTCCCAAGTGCTCTCTCCATCCAGTTTCTTCACTCTACAAAAAGTGAAATGAGCACATGTAAGTCTGACTACTGCTGCTGCTGCAAAAGTTATCCCACTTCCCAAACAACTTGCACAGGTGAATTTCACCTGCAGTTGCAAAGGTTCACAAGGAACAAATATACTGAGTTGAATCTATATAAGGCAATTTCAAAAACTCAAACTAATAACATAATTTGTTAAGTCATACATTAGTGTGTTTTGTTTTATAGTGTTGAATCTGCTGGAAGGATATCCCCACCCCCACTTACTCACCCACACTCACAGACCTTTAATGCTGAAGGTGACGCTACATTAACACTTCACCGTATTTTACTCTTATCAGTGTAATATATCCCTGGAAAGTCATTGAAAAGCCTATAACTATAAAATTAGATGCTTTGACTTGAGTCAGGTATTTAGAGTTCAGACACCTTGTCTTTGTATCCATGAACATTCTACCTCACTGATTGTTTATGATGGTAAACCATCTGGAGTGGGGGGTTCTTCCTGCTCTGTTCGCTCTGCTCATTCCACTCCCCTGCCCTTCCCCCATATCCCACACACCCCCGGCACCTCTTCTCTTATCCTAAGCAAACCACTCCCCCTCCTTCCTATGATCCAATTAAATACAACTCTACCTTGTCCACACCCACATTTCATTCACACCTTATTTTCTTTTATTTAGCCAAACTTTTCTGCTCTCCCTTACATCTGTCACCTTGAATTCTCATCCCCTCTACTATAATTCTTTGCATCTTTCTCTACTTTACCATCACACTACTTCAACAATTGGCTAAGCTTCTGGTGTCATTCTAAGGGGATCCAGTGTCTGTCTGCCTGGGACGACATTATCGACAAAGAACAATACTTTGCCAGAGATGGCCTGCACCTGTCTCCCCTGGGATTCTGGATATTGGCTAAGGCTCTTGCCTCCTCTATAATGTCTTTTTAGGCAAGGTTCAAAATACAAACTCACCACCATAGCAGGTATAAGCAAGCAAAATCTGATGGTAATGCTACTGAATGCTAGATGTCTAAACTTCAAAATGCACTCACTCGAGGCTCTCCTTAAAATGGAGAACATTTACATCTGTGCAGTGATGGAGACCTAGTTCAATTACCATGCTATAACTCATACCACACCTTTCAGCCACCTAACCTGGACTGAAACACTAAAGGAGGAGGCATGTCCATATTCATTAAGGATATCCACACCTCCAGGCTAGTTGCTCAACATAATGCATCCAAAATTATCCAAGTGCAACTTACACTGGGCAAGACTGCAATCCAAGTTGTAGCTTGTTATAGATCCCCCACAATGCCCTAGGATGTCTACTCCACATTTCTTGATATACTGGGTAATATTAAGGTACAGCCCAATAGCCTAATGGGTGATTTCAACAACCCCACCATCAACTGGGAAAACTACACATGTACTAACTCATTTGCTCAATGCTTTCTGGAATTCATAAATTCAAATGCCCCGGATCAGCTTGTCCATACCCCTACTAGGGGCAGCAATATCTTGGACCTGGTCATTACCAATATAGGCAACTGATGTTCCACTCCAGTGGTCAACTCCTTGCTGGTCAGATCCGACCGCAAGCGAATCATCCTAGACATCAATATCCCACCCCCACCCCCAATTAAGGAAACCACTTAAAAAACTTCTCCAAAGCCAACTTCATGCTTCTTAAGACAAAAGTGGCAAGCAAGATGATATCCTCCAGAACTCCTGGTTAGCAACACCCAGATCTGCTCTGAGCTACAACACAATGGCACTAGATATACAAAACCTACTGATATCTATACAAGAATGCAAAGTCCCTGTAATCATTGCTGCACAAGAAAAGACTGCAATTTCCAAAGCCAAGAACACAGCATCCATGGGACCTAACAACATCCCAGGCTGCGTTCTGCATGAACTACAGAACGAACTGGCACCCCACCTAAGTACCATGTTCAGTCATAGCCTCACTTCAGGCTTTGTGCCTACTGAATGGCGCACAGTGACAGTTATCCCACTCCACAAAGGGGATGCCACCATGGACCCCGGGAACTACTGCCCCATTAGCCTGATGAGCCTGGTCTGCAAGGCCATGGAATGTATCATCTTGGAGCTTATAAACAAGGACATAGGTAACCACCAAACTCTGGACCCCACTCAGTTTTGGTTTGTAAAAGGTAAGTCATGTCTCCTAAACCTGATTGACTTCTTTGAAGCAGTCACCAGAGCTGTGGATGAGGGTAAGGTGGTGTACACAGCCTATCTTGACCTCGCCAAGGTTTTTGACACCATCTCCCAGTCTGAAATTATAGATAGACTCATTAGACTGGGGATAAATCCCTATGTCACAAGACACAAGATGGGTGGCCAACTGGCTCACAGACAGAACCTACACAGTGAAAGTAGCCAACTCCAAATCCAACTTCAGACCAGTGACAGGTGGAGTACCTTCAGGGCTCAGTCCTGGGTCCTCTCCTGTTTGGCATCTACTTCTCAGAAGTCCAGGCTAATACAGCAGGTCTTTGGCTAACAAAGTTTGCAGATGACTGCAAACTAGGTGCCATAACAGAATTGCTTAATAATGTGGACATTCTACATAGGGGCCTCACTGAGACTGATACTTGGTGTCAAAGTCATGGCTTCAAGCTCAATGCCAAGAAGTGCATTGTCATCCACTTTAGGAAAAACACTGTACCCATGAACTACCACATAGACGGTGGCCTACTAAACACTGAAAGTGTGATAATAGACCTTGGGACACAGGTGGACAGTAGTCTGTCCTTTGATAATCACATCACCACAGTAGTCAGGAAATCCTTCTATGTGGCACATCTCATCACAAAGGGGTTCACCTCCAGGAAAAAAAAGAGGTCATTGTTCCTCTCTACTCATCCCTCATCAGATCCATTATACAGTACAATTTCCTGTTTAGCATGCACCTCACAAGACATCTACAACAGCTATAAAGGCCACAAAAATACCCAACTAAGTGGATTACTGGCCTCAAACAGATGCCATACGCAGACTGCCTCAAAAAACTCCAGCTCTACTCCGTCGCTTATCGCCTACTCAGGCGAACTCTGCCTAACATACAAAGCCATGTCAAACCCAGATTGTTTGGACATGCTACACTTAAAGAAACCCCAGTCCCTCTGAGCCACATGGTCCCGGGACCTAAACCTTGCCACCACAATAAACAGAACATGCTGAAGGGATAGATTCCTGTTTGACTACCCATTCATGTCAAGCAAATCTCCTCATTAGCTCTCTTTAAGAAAAATCTTGACGACTGGATGAGAAATAGGAAATTCACCCCGGGGATCACTTTTGTGGCTCTACTAGACAGGGGCACAGGAAAATAACTTTCTTGGGTGGTGAAAGCCAGGGAACTTTTGGCTAGGCTTATATAGGCACCAGGGCTGATAGGCTTGTACCCACCTATGAACCTATGAACCTATAATACAGTCATCACCTCAAACTCTCTTACATTAACTCCAGGTTTACCACCTTCTCTTCTACTATACACAGAAATTAACATTGCACCATCATTTTACTACTGACCAATCACATTTTTCCCACCACTCCTTATCACAAACTGCAAGGCAAAACACTTAACCGCATTGTCAAAGCCCATTCTGAAGTCAAAACATTTCCAACCTTACCTTCATTTCCACACATATCACATTATAACATAATCTTTATTTACACCTGATATTAACATTCAAACACACAAATGTCACTTTTACTGTTGTTAATCCCACTATCACAGCTGACATGCTCCCCTAATTTGCCCAGCTTCATTACACTTAATTCCCAGCCTCACTACAGCTATATCTTTGCATACACTCACACACCAATACACATCTACAACCTCCTCTGACCCTCTCCCCAATAAACAACACAGCTTCTCACGTATCTCCTCCCAGCTTTTCCCCTATACCCTCCCATTCTATTCAAGCCACAAATTGGCCTCCTCACCTCCCATGAAACCACACTTGACAACAGTACCCTCGTCTAGGAATAAAAAACACTTCCCATGGTACACATTCCTCATTACCTGTCTACTCAAATGTGGAAACGTACACCCTAACCCTGGCCCACCCTCTAATCCTAACCAAAAGAGTAACCCCAAAGATTTAAACATACTTACACTGAACCTTAGAATTATATGTAATAAAATAGCCCAACTGCATGTCTGGATTGATCAAAATAAACCTGACATACTAGCCCTTACTGAAACATGGCTACACCCCAATGTAAAAGACTCAGAAATAATACCTCCAAACTTTGCAATAACCAGAAGAGATAGATCTAAAAAAGTGGGAGGGATAGCACTTCTATTTCCCTCTATGCTCAGCATCACACCCTACACCAGTAATATACCTATCTTTTCCAGTGCTGAGGTACTAATCTCTTTTTAGAACCTATCAAAAATAATTTGCATAATAGTAATATATATCCCACGAGGTAACAATATAACAGTGTTGGAAAATATTTTATCCTGGATATCCCAAACAGTAAACCTTGAAACAATAGTCTTAGGAGACATAAATATAGATTGGCAAACCATAGCTTCCAACAAGTAATATAAATCGGTATGTTTTTTCTCAGCTTATCAATACCCCACCAAGATACAACAAAGATCTTACCTACCAATCCACCCTAGACTAGATCCTAGTATCCCACCCCGCAAATTACCCCTCTTCCGATACACTGTCTAGCTCCCTTACCGATCATCTATCAGCTTATTCCCTTAGAAAAAAAAAACAACACCTAAGAGTACACACTATAAAATCAGTTAGGAACTCAACTAATTTTTGTCTGCATAAATTCAACAATCTCCTACATGAAAGAGACTGGACACCCCTTAAACAACTACCCCTTAATGATGCTGTACTATACTTTAATAACACCTTCCTTCACATACTTAATACCCTAGCTCCCATTTGTATGAAAAAAACAAATAGAACTCAGCCCCATGGCTCTCTAAGGAATGTAAACACCTGATGAAGCAAAGGGACATAGCCTGGTCCACCTGGAAACAAAGAAAAAAATAATAAAAAATCATGTTAATTTCAAAACATTATGTAACAAAGTGACAAAACTAATCAACAGAGATAAAAAAGTCATATTATTCCCAGCTTCACCTCCAGCATCAAATCAACCCCAGTAAATTTTGGCACTCCATATCTTCTCTACTTAACCCTGGAAGAAATGGAGAGCATACCCTATTAACTGATATCCCTCCATCACAAATAGCCAAAAACTTTAATAAGCACTTCATAAAATCAGTTTCGGACCTACTAACTAACAACCTTAATGCTGGAACCCCACCTGTTAACCTATTCAGACTCCAACTCCAGACCATCAACTACTTCTAACCCTGTCATTACTAACCCTCCTACTCAACAAAATATCATACAAACCCCATTCTCATTCCAGCCCATACCCACTAACACTATTAAGAAACTGCTACTAAAACTAAAACCCTGCTCTACCTCAGCTGACAATCTCCAACCACACTACCTCAAACTGGCTGGTAACTCAGTCGGCTACCCAATCAGTATCCTTATAAATAGGTCTTTGTCTGAATCAGACGTACCTACCATATGGAAACAATCTCACATCACCCCCATCCACAAAGGAGGCAACTCTTTTGATCCACACAATTTCCGTCCTATATCCATCTTGTCACCCATATCCAAAATTCACGAGAGAAGTATCCATCAGCAGGTAATGCAGTATCTATTGCAAAATGACCTTTTAACCAAAACCCAACATGGTTTCTGACCTAGCCACAGCACAGCTATAGCCCTATTATATTTTACAGACACTGTGAACAAGGCCAGAGATGCAGGATGCTATACAGCCTCAGTATTCCTAGATCTCTCCAAGGCCTTTGACACGGTGTCTCACCCCTTACTTTTGAACACACTGTCTAACGTAGGTTTCTCACATAAGATAATAAAATGGTTTCAGAGCTACCTCAAGGATCATAAACAAGCAGTGAAATGGTACAATAAACTCTCATCCTTTCTCCACAACCCTACTGGAGTCTCTCAAGGCTCCATCCTAGGACCCCTATTCTTTAACATTTTCACAAACAACCTTCATACTGCCTCTCACCCTGGCATCCTCATTCAATATGCTGATGATTCCACCATAATCTGCACTGCTCAATCACTACCAGAACTACTTTCAAAACCTCAACAGTCCTTTACTGCAGTTGAATCCTGGCTAAGAAATGCCCATCTCTTTCTTAATCCAAAGAAGACAAAACTAATACTCTTTCATGCCAAAAACACCTCCACTGTCACTGATCATTTCAACATCCTTGCATCTGACAAAACTGTCATAGAAATAGTGTAGGAAACCAAACTTCTAGGCATTATCATTGGCAATAAACTTTCATTTGACCCCCATATACAGCAAAATATAAAGAAAACTCATCAAAAACTGGGACTCTTATATAGATAGAAACAAACAGTACTTACGTATTATTGCAACCAGATTTTCACAATAATGCCGTTTGCTTCCCACTCTGTAAATTTAAAAAGAAATGCATGTAGAATCACACTGACAATGTTAACATCATTTAGAAACATTGTTTAGATAGGGAAAAGATTGTAAAATTTAAGGAATGAGTGCTTGATTCAGGCTATGATGTTTTCCGACATCTAGTCACTCTAAATACATGTTCCATATTCCCAGCAATCTTGACAGCAATAGCAGGCAATTTCTCCCCATACAAAAAGTGTAACCCAGCAAGTGAACCATCTACAAGTAAACCAGCAAGTGAACCAGCTACAAGTAAACCGTCTGCAAGTATGCTTCCTTAATCAGTGAAAGAAAATCTTCACAAATATGTTGCTCAAAACATCCGGAAGACATCCACATGAATACTATGCAAAACATCCCGAAAACATTGCAACAATAACTGCTATCCTCACAAAAACTTTAACTTTAATTATTTACTGCAGTATGCCAAATAAAATGAGTTATTTACCCAAAAATGTTTCTCCATATTTGTTATTCTAGTAATCCTTCACGCAGTAAAAATGAACGAACATTTCCCATGTTTCCTCAGTCCCAATTCTGCACTAAGACAGCAGTGCAACCAATTTTTAAGTACGCAAAGCAAGTTTCACATTACCGTGTTACTTTACATTGGTAATTTGGGACAAACTAGATTGTACCCAAAGAAAACACCAAATTGTGTCTTACGTTTAGTCCCACAATCCATTTTGGGGCCAACAAATGTATTACTGCAACCACGAAAATCTGGTTGCGATAATACGTAAGTACCAAACAAACATTTCTTTACTGCAACAACCAAAACTACCCTTGCAAAAACGTTTTTACTTCCCTTCTTTATGGTGCTCCTATCCTAACTAACTTATAAACTTCTACACTAAGCAAGATGGAACAGTGAGTGATACAACAAAGTTGCAAAGTTTGCCAGACACTCTAAATATCACACACACACCACTGTAAACCACTCCTAGAATTAAATTGGCTTGAACTCTCCAACCAACTTGCCTTTATTCAGCTATCCATCTTGTACAGCCTTATTTTCAAGCTTGCTGCCTGTCCTGCACTAGCCAATCTAGCAAATCGATCCCTATGATCAGAATACATAAATCTCTTAGCTATCTCAAAACCCACAAAAAAACCAGGTCACTCTCTGTATTCATACTCTGTCTCTATACTTTGGAATTCACTATCTCTAGCTACCAGGTCTATGCCTGGCCTAACCCATTTCAAAGCCTCTTTAAAAAATCATCTCAAAAATACATGGCTGTGCTCCTGCATAAAGCCTGCCTAATGGTCAGGTCTTCCTCCTCTTCCACACTAGCCTCATAGTCCTCTTCTGTCACATTTCAATCCCTCACAGACTGCAAGATGCTAAGGCTCTTCTAACTCTTTCTCTGTTTCTATACCATATCCTTAAGCTACTGCTCAGGGTGTATTGCTTTGATTTTTCTTAACTCTTTCTCTCACTATCTGCATCACTAACTTTCTGGCTGCTATTTTCCTAACTGAAACTAACATTCTATTTTTCATGTAAAATAAGTCAGTGTCACACATTGCACTACCTACGTACTAGTTTTTGGACACTAGCTACATTGTGTATGGGGAGAGAGACTATTATTGTCTGTAATGTTTTAACTGTATAGAATTGTCTAGATGTGCAGTAATATATTGCAACATCTTGTAACATAGTTTGTTCTTTCAACTTATTTTTGTAAATTATTTCTAATGTAATTTGCATTGCATTGGATTATACTGTATTTGTATTGTACTGTATGTGGAGCTTTTCTCCCCGGGACTCTGCTGAAAACGGGTTCTGTAGACCCAGTCAGACCACCCTAGTAAACAAATGCCAACTAAAATAAATAAGGTATGAAACTGTTTCCCATTCTGTTTTACATAATCTGCATTTGTCTGTTTCTCTCATGCATTTAATGAACTTTGTAAACTAACGTGTATGTAGTCCACTATCCTGACCATCAAAATTAACCTTTCATCTTTTGGTTGGAATTCACCTCTCCTTAATTCCTGCGTCAAATCCTGATCGATATGAGGTTGTTCCAGGAGATCTGTATTTGCTACAATATTTATGTCTTTTCCACATTTTTTCCTTCTCATCTGATCCTTCTCCTTATATTCTTTCCTTTGTTTTTTTAGCACATTCAGTTGCAACCTGATGTTTATCTACTTCTGGTTTGATATCCACTCCTGCCTGACACCTATATGCTTCTGCTAAACTAAACAGGGAAGTCATATTAGATTTCTTCTCATATTTTAAAACTTTCACTATGCTTGGATCTGGTGAGGTCAACAAATATGTATGCAGACTGATGACTTCAGATCTATACATGTAATACATTTTTAGCAGGGCCATATCACCTTCAGAATGACAAATATGCAATCTTGGTATACACTGATTTTTATATATCATTTGATAACTGTGAAGAATTATATGAGTTGTGGTATGTTGTTGATGAGACTGAATGTGGTTATAACCAATTTAAAAATTAGGAAAATGGAGGAAAGAGTGCGTGGTTTTGGATGGGACTTAGAGCATGCTAGGGGGTCAGTAATTAAAGAGGATGAATCCAAGGGGAAGTCAAATTAAGGGAACAATAGGGAATGGATTGTTAGGGTAGAAAGTAACTGTGGGTAGTTAGGGGAGTAGGAATAGGCTCTGTAAAAATATTTATGACAGTGTAGACAATGTGGGGGTAAATAAAAAGAAGATGAAGGAGAGTAGTGCTTAAAAGCTGTGAAAAAAGAAGAGGAAGAGAAAGAGAAAGAAGAATGGAGAGGGATATTTATATGCATGGAACTCACAAGAGAGTAACAGGGCTGGGATACCCGTCAATTATCCAGATTTTCACAGAATGTCCATTTTGCCTCATATTTTTAATCTGTACCTCATGCAATTTGCAGTTTCCTGGCAAATCAGTACGTATTGAAGCCACTAAATAATGACAAATATATGAGTTTCAGACTTCATATCCTTCAGGAAAAATGCATGCAATAATTAAAATCTGTCCTTGATTTTGGCCTTTGTCCCTCAATTAGTTTTGGTTTTGTCCAGATTTTTTGTGCTTAGATGTTGAGAGGTATGCAAGAGGAGGTGACATTTGTGGTTCTGATAAGCTGTTTAAGGTTGTGAGGGGCAGAGGGAAAGGGTTTGGTAACATACAAAGGGTGTTTTGGGCTAGGTAGTATCTCAGTGAAAGAAATACTTATGGATGGACAGACAATGAAGGGATATAATGTGGAAAGACTAGATATTACAGAGGAGGGGAAGAACCAAAATGCACTAATGTGGGAGTTGTTGGTGATGGAGCCTCTTTCAAAAGATAGAGAATGGCTGTAAACTGTATGTTGTGGAAATGGTAGCAGTGAATGTAGTTGCAGCTGCCAGGCTAATACAGAATGGGGACAATTGGGGGCTAGAAAATAATAGAAATGAGGTACAAAAGATGGGATGTAGTTGTTTGAGTGGAAACTAAAGACTTGTAGGTGGATGGAGGGGTGAAGCAGCTAGGAAAGGCAAAGATGTTGCTGTTACATGTATGAAGCCAAAGAAAACAAAACAACTTCTTTTCCTCCCAAAATCTCTACAGCACTGTAAAAACTCCTCCTTAGTCACATCTCTCGATAACACCACTATCTCTGTAGAAACCCAAAGTAAACTCCTTGGCATTTATATTGATGATCAACTAAATGTTGATGTTCACATTCACCAATCTATCAAAAAGAACACACCAAAAACTAGGCCTATTATATAGGAATAAAAAATACCTGACGGATACAAAACATTCATTAGCACAGGCTTTTCTATTGCCTACTCTATTCTATGCAACACCTATACTCTCTAATTTCCAGTCTAACCTCATGGCCAAACTTGAATCCACCTACAATAAAATTGCTAGGTTTGCAGCATATCACCCCTACCGCTCCCATCATTGCACTGCCCTAAAAAATCTCCAATGGCCTTGAAATACATAACCAACTTCTACTTTCACAGCTCCATTTCACCCATGCATTAGTAACTAATGCCTCCCACTGCCCCGATCTCTCTACCCTAATCTCCCCCTATAGCCCCAATCATTATCTCCAAAGTACAGGCCAGAATCTCCTGGAACTATATAAGCCCAACAGGCAAATTGGTAAACTTCTATATAGTTACACCATCACCTGCTCCTGGAATAAACTCCCCCCAGACCTTAGAGCAATCGCTGACACTCTCTGTTTCAAAAAAGCACTAAAAGATTATATACTTAATAATTTTACCTGCCACTGCCCCTCTCCAACCTGACCTCTTACTCTGCAGTCTCTTTTTCTCCTACTTACCCTCTCAGATAGACAGATATTGTGCAATGTACATTTCACGTATTAACTAGATGAATATTTCCTAGAAAGTCATTATATATATTTCTCTGTGTTGACTACATTTTTCTTATTGTTCTTAAGTCTTAATGTTGCTCTGGTTGTAAATAAGTTTTGTATGTTTTTGCTGACATGTCTGTATACGTTTTTCTTTACATATTTGCAATCTGTTGAAGCTTTTCTCCTCCAGTCTCTGCTGAAAAAGGGCTTTTTGCAAAGTCAGACTAACCCTGTTAACAAATGTCAAATAAAATAAAATAAATAAAATAAAATCTTTTTTGAGGAATTTCTGGTATCTATAATCAGTTCAGCAAAGGGAGAGAGAAAGAGAACTTGGGTCTATAATGAATGGATGAGGCCAAGAACGGGTACAAAAAGGGTTAGTTTGGTAGAGAGGAACTTTACGTGAAAGGCAAGCTACAACTTAGCATGGTGGGTCTGATTCTCAGATTACATTTGCGTTCTGGTGCTATCCAGTTAGTTCGCTCTGTTAATTGCATTTAACATTGTAACTTGCCACCATCCCTACTTTCTGGCTTTTTGTTTTCTGCCAGCCCCTTGTCCTATTGAATAACTCTGTGGATTCCCTTTCCACCATCTACTACAGCGCTCCATATCATGGGTCTACAACCCTTTCTGTGAAAGAATACTGTTGGAGACCCAGGAAATAGTTTTGCTATTCTCCTTTCCCTCTGCCTTTCCTGATTAGAAGGACCCCATCACATCTCTTTGACATGACTTTTTAAACTAGTATTATGTCATCTTTCTTTTATGGTTTCAAGCTCCTCTAGTCACTGACCATTTTCCTTCTTCTCCATCCCTCAGATCTTTCAAGTAGCTTTCCAGTGAGATCCTTCCAGCAACATGATGTTCTTCTGCTTGCATGACCTCCACAACATCATGCAGTACATAAAGTGTGGTCTTACCAGGGCACTATAGAGTGGAAGTACTTCCTGTTGCTTCTGGATTCTATTCCCATGAGGATTTACTCCAGCACCGTCTGCTAATGCCATAGCTGTCTCACTCTGCTCCTAGTGGTTCATTCTGGATGTAATGAGCATCCCCATATCCTCTGCTGTTATCAGTTCAACTCCTTCAAGATGGCACTTCTCAACAGGGTTTTTGTAAACTTGTTGAAACTTGGTTGGAAAGATACATTTATTTTACTCGTCATTTTATTAAAATTTCTAATGTACAGATATATTGAAAAATTATACTAGTAAAAAAAACACAATATAACTCCATGTCACACATTACATCATAATCCAACATTCAGAAAGAACAAATGAATAATATCTGAAATATAAACATTTATTATCTTATGTAGATGAACAGAGGCAGGCTGCAGGTCTCTTCCAAAAAGCTTTATTCTTAAGAATAAAGCTTTTTGGAAGAGACCTGCAGCCTGCCTCTGTTCATCTACATTGCTGGTTTTATCTTTTGCACTCCGAGGTACCTGGTTATCCTAGTGACTTTGTTTTGTTTCTGTGGAAGATTTATTATCTTATAATATATTTCTCCCAAATATTTTTGAAAAGACTCCGGAAAATCACTATATCCCCTTGCTTCTTCCAACCCCAAATGTCTCCCCATGCCGTCCACTATATTCTAATCGAGAAACTGGCATATTACTTAAAAACAGCAAACAATGTATCCTATAGTATTGCTGTACCCAGTTCCATTCTTTGTTCCTTACTCTTTCACTGCCTTTTGTTTTGGTCTTGCATTGTTCCATTAAAAGCTATCTTTCAACTCTTTCACAAAACAGTTCTCCTAACCTATCCTCCAATAAAAAGTGTTATTAATTTTTCCAAATTGGTCCCTCCCCTATCCTCCCCACCAAAACACAACAAACAAAATCCCCACTGTAGTGGTACAGGCTTACCAAAATCTTTTTCTTAGTCTACTATGAAGGCTTCCCAATACTGTTTAATGCATACACAGTCCAAAACCATATGTGTATTACCTGCCTCTACCTTTCCACACCTCCAACACTCACCTTTCTTTTTATCATGGACCAAAGAAAGTTGTAGTGGTGTTCTAAACCACCTATCCATCTAGTACATATTCTGATCCCATATGACTGGGTGAAACATTAATTAGGCAATCATTTTTAAATATCTAGACCAAGTAGTTTTATAGAATACCACCCTTTCCGTTCTTCCCATCTTCCCATCTCTCCCATATTTATGCTGATTAAGTAGTTTGTATACTTTACTACATGCTAATTTCTCTCCTACATCATTCAGTGTCCCTAGGGGTCTTATCTGTTTCTCTGTCTCTACCTTCCTTACAATATCTCTAAAACCCCTCTTCTTTATTCATTTCAAACAGCCATTGTATTGTGTTTGAATTGCAGCCATACCCGTTCTGGTACCTCATACTTCACGCAAAAGGTATCCCAGTTTGTAAACCATACTATCTCTTTATCTCCCTTCAAAAACAAATCTTCCACATAACAAATCCTCTGAATCTCCATCCCTTCCAGTATGAAGGTTACCCCTGTATTCTGACCCTAGGATTATTCCAAATCCCACTGTGCAGCAGCCCTACTATCACCTTTGGGCTTGCTTTAAGCTCTCAATTAAAATTATTCAAAATATCATTTGTCTGATCATTCCCCATTGAGAAATTGCTCCATTTCCCTCATCATGAATGTCTTGTGACATCAGAAATGCAGAGGTAGCTGCAATCATATGACAATAAAAATTAGGTATTTCCCCACTCCAACTCCATTTCCTGGAAAGCCTCGGCTTACCTTTGGCTATTCTGCTGCCCTTTTCCTACCATATAAACCTCTCACATTCCTATATATGGACCACCCACTTATTGTCATTATCCAATAACAGAATGTGCGTGCATACACATAAAACCCATAAAAAGATCATAATTTGTCTCAGCTTGATTCTGTCTGGTAAAGTACGGACCGTGTGCGACCAATTTTCTATTCTGTTTATCCCCGCCTATAAACCAATGCTAGTAATGGAAAACATTTTCAAGAAGCAAATAAAGATCTGGTCTGAAGTGCT
Source organism: Protopterus annectens (assembly GCF_019279795.1). Classification (NCBI taxonomy): domain Eukaryota; kingdom Metazoa; phylum Chordata; order Ceratodontiformes; family Protopteridae; genus Protopterus; species Protopterus annectens. The sequence continues at coordinate 1,615,864,118 of NC_056725.1, forward strand.
GTCTTGGCTCTGCAAGACTGCTTTGAATGCACTGACTGGAATCTATTTAAAGAGGCTGCCACCACAAATCAATGTAATAATTTAGATGATTACACTGAAACAGTTGTGGGATACATCACAACATGTATTGAAGATTTCACTACCCTGAAGGATGTAACCATCAGAGCCAACCAGAAACCCTGGCTCACAAGTGAGGTATACAAATTACTGAGAGCACATAATGCTGCCTTTAAGGCTGGAGACAGAGAGGCTTTGAAAAAGACCAGGGCTAACTTGAACAAAGGTGTGAAAGCAGCAAAACGGGCCTTCTTCTTCTTCTTTCAGCTGCTCCCGTTAGGGGTTGCCACAGCAGATCATTTGTTTCCATTTCTTCCTGTCCTCTGCATCTTGCTCTGTCACACCAACCACCTGCATGTCCTCTCTCGCCACATCCATAAACCTTATCTTAGGCCTTCTTCTTTTCTGGTTACCTGGCAGCTTCATCCTTTGCATCCTTTTCCCAATATACTCTGCATCCCTCCTCAGCACATGTCCAAACCAACGTAATCTTGCCTCTCTGCCTTTGTCTCTAAACCTTTCAACCTGGGCTGACTCTCTAATATACTTATTCCTAATCCTGTCCACCCTTGTCATGCCCAGTGCAAATCTTAACATCTTTAACTCTGCCACGTCCAGTTCTGACTCCTGCCTTTTTGTCAGTGCCACTGTCTCCAACCCATATAACATAGCTGGTCTCACTACCCTTTTGTAGACCTTCCCTTTCACTCTTACTGGTACTCGTCTGTCACAAATCTTCTCCACCCACTCCATCCTGCCTGTACTCTCTTCTTCACCTCTCTTCCACACTCACCATTACTCTGAACTGTTGATCCCAAGTATTTAAACTCATCCACCTTCACCACCTCTACTCCCTGCATCCTCACCATTCCTCTATCCTCTCTCTCATTCACACACACACACATATATTCTGTTTTAGTCTTGCTGACTTTCATTCCTCTTCTCTCTAGAGCATATCTCCACCTCTCCAGGTTTTCCTCCACCTGTTCCCTACTCTCACTACAGATCACAATGTCATCTGCAAACATCATAGTCCATGGGGACTCCTGTCTGATCTCATCTGTCAACCTATCCATCACCATTGCAAATAAGAAAGGGCTCAGAGCGGATCCTTGATGTAATCCCACCTCCACCTTAAACACATCCATCACCCCCACCGCAAACCTCACGCTGTCACACTACCCTCGTACATATCCTGTACCACTCTTACATACTTCTCTGACACTCCCGACTTCCTCATACAATATCACAACACCTGTCTAGGCACCCTGCCATATGCTTTCTCTAAGACCACAAAGACACAATGCAACTCCTTCTGACAGCAGCAAAATGGGCCTATAGTCTAAAAATACAAAGACACCTCTCTGACCAGAAAGATTCCAGGCAGCTGTGGAGAGGTATCCAAAACATCACAGAAGCCACCATCCACATGATGTGATCATAACCCAGACTTTTTAAACAAGCTAAATATCTACTTCAGCAGATTTGAGGAATCAAATAGAACCTCACCAGAGGGGCTACCCACAAATAAAGATGCAGTATCACTATGCCTCGACCTGGAAGAAGTACACAAGCACCTACATAGGGTTCATCCAGGCAAAGCAGCTGATCCTTACAGTATCCCAGGGAAGTTACTTAAAAACTGTGCTACTCAGCTGGCACCAGTCTTTTCAGACATCTTGAATATATCTCTCAGCCAGGAAAAAGTGCCAAAATGCTTCAAGACCACCGACATCATCCCTGTGCCAAGAAACCATCTCCAACATCTTCAACATCAGTGAATGATTACAGGCCAAATGCACTTACCTCAGTAGTGATGAAGTGTTTTGAAAAAATGGTCAAGGATCATATAAGATCTTGCCTACCTGCTACATTTGATCCTTTATAATTTACATACAGGCCAAATCATTCTACTGTGGATGCCATAGCCTTAACACTTCATCACACCTTTGACCACCTGGAAAATAAGGACTGTTATGTACGCATGTTGTTCATAGACTTCAGCTCGGTCTTCAACATGGTTATTCCACAACTGCTGTCTAAGCTGAGTAAACTAGGCATAGAAAACACAATATGCAACTGGATCCTCAACTTCCTAACTGAAAGGCTACAAATAGTTTGAGCTGGAAAGCATCACTCAAATAGCATCACTCTAAACATCAAGGCCCCACAAGGTTGCGCACTCAGTCCACTTCGCTTCACAGTTCTAACACATGAGTGCACAGCTATGCATCCGAATCATCAAATTTACCAATACCAATACCAGCTCTTTTGCTCAACATTTTTTGGAATTCATAAATTCCAATGCCTTGGATCAACTTATCCACACCCCCACCAGGGCAGCAATATCCTAGACCTGGTCATTACCAACATGGGTGACTGGTGTTCCACACCAGAGATCAATTCCTTGTTGGTCAGATCTGACCACAAGCTAATCAGCCTAGACATCCACATCCTGTCCCCACCCCCCATTAGGGAAACCACTGTAAAAAATGTCTCCAAAGCCAACTTCACACTTCTTAAGACAGAAGTGTCAAACTTCACGACACCCATGCAGAAGGACAATAGAGGTACGACTGCTGAATCCTACACAAATGCACTTTATAAGCACTTATACGAGTGCATGGATCGTTCTATCACTAACAGAACCAAGATGCTATCCTCCAAAAAAAGGAAGCCAATCTGGTGGTCCCCTACCATAAACAAACTCTACAACAGAAGAAAGAAACTGTTGCAAAAAAGAGTAAAATCACATGACTGGAAGATCTCCCTGGTCAGCCTCAGTAAGAAGCTGAGATCCCTCATAAAATCCTCCAAAGCTAGTTATGAAAACAAAATCGCCACTGATTCTAAAGACAACCACAAAGCATTCTATAGCTATGTCAAGAATCTCAATGGCAACACTCAGATCTGCTCTGAGTTACAGCACAATGGCACTAAATATACAGAACCAACTGATATTGCTAACATTCTGGCAGATAGGTTCATTGCTAACTTTATCCTCACCCCCTAAAGGGCCCATCTTTATACCGGAAGAATGCAAAGTTCCTGTAATCATGGCTGCACAGGTAAAAAACACACTCTCCATAGCCGAGAACACAACATCCATGGGACCTGACAACATCCCAGACTGCGTTCTACATGAACTACAGAATGAACTGGCACCCCACCTAAGCATCATGTTCAGTCATAGCCTCACCTCAGGCTTTGTGCTCACTGAATGGCACACAGCGACGGTTATCCCACTCCACAAAGGGGGAGCCACCAAGTTCCCCTGAAACTACCGCCCCATTAGCCTAATAAGCCTGGTCTGCAAGGCCATAGAATGTATCATCATGGAACTTATAAACAAAGACACTGGTAATCTCCAAACCCTGGACCCCACCCAGTTCTGGTATGTATAAAGCAGATCATGCCTCCTAAACCTTATTGACTTCTTTGAATCAGTCACCAAAGCCGTAGATGAGGGTAAGGTGGTTCACACAGCCTATCTAGATCTTGCCAAGGCTTTTGACACCATCCCCCACTCTGGAATTATAGATAAACTCACTAAACTAGGTATAAATCCCTATGTCACAAGATGGGTTGCCAACTGGCTCACTGACAGAACCCACACTGTGAAAGTAGCAGACTCCAAATCCAACTACAGACCAGTGAAAAGTGGAGCACCATGGGGTTCAAGCCTGGGTCCTCTCCTGTTTGGTATCTACTTTTCTGAAGTACAGGCTAACATAGAAGGTCTTTGGCTAATGAAGTTCACAGATGACTGCAAACTAGGAGCCATAATTGAAACTCCTAACGATGTGGACATCCTACAAAAGGGCCTCACTGAGACAGATGCCTGGTGTCAAAGCCATGGCCTCAAGCTCAATGCCAAAAAGTGCATTGTCATCCACTTTGGTAAAAACTCTGTACTCATGAGCTACCACATAGGTGGTAGTCTACTTAACACCGAAAGTGTGATAAGAGACCTTGGGACACAGGTGGACAGTAGTCTCTCCTTTGATAATCACATTGCCACAGTAGTCAAGAAATCCTTCTACGTGGCACACTTCATCACAAAAGGTTTCTCAGCCAGGAAAAAAGTCATTGTTCCCCTCTACTCGTCACTCATTAAACCCATTATAGAGTACAATGCCCCTTTTGGTATGTACCTCACAAGACATCTACAACTGGAAAGGCTGCAGAAATACCTCACAAAGAGGATTACTGGCCTCAAACAAATACCCTACGCAGACCGTCTTAAAAAACTCCAGTTTTACTCTGTCGCATATCGCCTACTCAGAGGCGATCTCTGCCTAATATACAAAGCTATGTCAAACCCAGAGCTGTTGGACATGCTCCACTTAAAGAAATTCCATTGCCTCCGAACTACATGCTCTAGGGACCCAAACGTTGCCACCACAATAAACAGAACATGCTGGAGGGATAGATTCCTGTCCCAGAGACTTCCCATACTTTGGAACAAACTACCTATCTACATAAAACAAAGCTTCTCATTAGCACCTTTCAAGAAAAATCTTGATGATTGAATGGGAAATAGGAAATTCACCCCAGGGATCCCCTCTGTGACTCTGCTCAATAGGGGCACAGGAAAATAATTTTTTTGGGTGGCGAAAGCCAGGGTACCTTTTTGGCTAGGCTTGTATAGGCCCTAGGGCTGATAGCCTAGTACGTACCTATGAACCTATGAACATCACAGTAATTGGACTTATCAAGAAGGAAGGAAGATGAGGAGGCCTACAGGGAGGAAGTGAACCAACTCATTCATTGGTGCACTGACAACAACTTAGCACTAGATTTTGTGAAAACCAAGGAAGTCATCATCAATTTTAGGAAGAAGAAAAAGCCACACACCCCTATCATCATCAATGTGCCACAGTGGAGAGAGTAAATAGCATCAAATTCCTAGGGGTACATACCTTGCAAGACCTAAGTTGGGCTACAAATACTTCCTACCTTATAAAGAAAGTCCAACAATGTCTCCACATCCTTTAGGAGACTTCGTAGAGCTAACCTCCCCCCACAGGTCCTACTCACCTTCTGCACAGCCACGATTGAGAGCGTACTGACAAACAACATCATTGTCTGGTATGGAAATTGCTTTCAAGCCTATCAGAAGGCACAGAGTAAGATTGTTAAACAGGCCACAAAAATTATCGCTCCAACCTTAAATCCCTACTGGACATATATTCAAACAGATTCTATGACAGAGTCCAAAATCTATTGAGGGATATATACCATCCAGCTCATGGACTGTTCAAACTCCTGCCAACAAGGAAGTGCTACAGAAGCATTAGATGCAGGACATCCAGATTCCATAATAGCTTCTTCCCATAAGCTATCAGACTGCTGAATAACAAACCCATAGCCTAACACGTTACATGAGTAAAACATTATTTGTGTGCAATATCATTGTTGTTTACATAAAATCTCTGAATGGCTCACTTCATACGTCTCTAGCTGCACTAGGAAAACTGTGAATTGTAAGTTTATGGTATTTATTGGTGGTGGGTAAGTTTACATGTGTGCCTCTCTTATTTATTATAGTACTGTTTTTTGCATATCCTAATATTTCTACCAAGTCTATTCCTGCTGTTGTATTTCTTGTGTTTCTGATGCAAATTCCTTTTATTATTTTAATTTATTTTCCTTCTGTAAACTGTCATTTGTATAGTAGTAGCCTGAGTACTGGAATTAGTGCAGTGATACGCTCTTTTTCCTCTGTGTTGATCTGTATGGCAATAAAGTTTACTTTGACAGACTCACAATAAGTATGTAATCTGATAAATCCTCAGAATTAACACTAAATACTCTCTTCCCTGTTTCTTGTATTCATAGTCCAAAATAATTGGTTGTGTGCTTTCTAGCTATCAAATCTTCCCTAATTATGTTCCCCCACTCACTTACTCTCACCTGAAAGGATTTAGTCAAGTTACATTCCAATACATTCTCCCTCCTAAACTCTTCCAAAAATGTCCATGCCCCACATAACACTAAATTCAGCTTATCTGTGTCTAGCATACAATAGGCTGCAGACTTGAAAAATCTTCCACTCACACTGAATGCCTTGTAAAAAATGTTGGATATATTGCTTTGCTAGTATGTCAATAATTGAAAATGACCAAAATAAATAATATAGGCAAGAATGGGCATCTTTGCCTTTTACCATTCTAATAAAAATGTGTAGAGTTAGATTGCATTAACTAGCAGTTAAGCATATCAGCACATTTCATAGCATCTCACCATGTCTCCACCCATTCTCATTACTCTACCTTGATGTATTACAACTAAACACCATCTTTAACCTGTTTAAACCTATTATTTGCCTCTGACCTTCATTAGATTGTCAGGGCTTCTAGATGCATCTTCCTCTCTTTCCTGCTTTGGGAGGAATGAAAAGAATTAAAAGTGCATGAGCATTGTGTGAGAGGCATCTTTCCCCAGTTTTTATTTCCTTCACCAATAATATCTCCCCATCAATAATCTGTCTAACCTACTATCCTGTTTCCATTCCTCCTAAGAAAAAGTAAATTTACTGCTGTCTGGATGTTTGCCTCTCCAAACATCTATCTAGCTTTCCTCCTCTTCCCATGATTTCACTACCTCCCTCACTTTAGAGTTCCTTTCTTTACAACCATATTTCCTGTGAGGTTGGGGTTGGCATAATGGTTAAACTATTTACCTGTAAAAGAAAATATGTAGGGTTTGATTCTTACCTTTGGTCAGTCTGGTTATTGGCTGGAAGTGTAATAGCTTGCAGATTGATTTGTTCATAAATGTATACTAGGCTAATGACCACTAGGGACCTTAAAAGCCTCACTGTGCAACCCAAATATGACTAGAAATTTGATTTATATGGGGTGATTTACTGACTGTCTCTGTCCATCAGAGACATAGGAGGTAGACCAGGGGTGAATTTCTGATTATCCATTCAGTGGTCCAAGTTGCATTTAAATATGGATAGAGAGAAACTCTGCTTCACATGGATGGGGAGCCTGTTCTAGAGAATGGGAATTCTCTGAGAAACATATCTGTCTCCAAAATGTTCTATTTATGTTGCAAGCAAAGTTTATGTCTTTTAATCTAGTAATTCTGATGCTGTTTATTTTGTGGATGTGCAAAATATTCATCAAAGCAAGGTCCAGGGATGCCCAGTATGCCAGGCAAAGATCACCTCTCAGAAGTCTGTATCATACCGAGTAAAGAAATGGGGCTTTGAGGCAATCAATGTAGGACATTATGTTTACTCCCTGTATTCTTTTTGTGAGGAACATTTGTGGACATTCCAGTTGCTGCATGTGGCTGGTCAGGTACATACCAAAGGGGTATTGCACTCTATGATGGGATTGACAAGGGCCAAGTACAGTGATATGATGACCTCTCTGGACCTAGATGCCATGCCCTTGCTTATAAGTTGTGCAACATAGAATGATTTTCTTACTACCTTGGACACATGTTGATCGTAGGCTAGGTTACTATCTACATGAATTCCTAGGTCCCTGACTTGTAAATAAAGTTTTATTGCTTAGTATTTCCTACAATTCTATTGATATGCCAATTGCCAAATAAATTAAAATCCCTCCCAATAAGTTCTTCCTTACAATAAATCAAAACCTTGTGTCATTGTTCATAAAAATCCACAAAAGAAATGGGTACCTGATTTGGGACTATAAATGGCCTTAAATTTTCATTTTTTCCCTCTATTACCAATCCAGCTATTACCCATCGTCTATCTTCACCATGCTTTAATACTTTTATCTTTGCCTGCAGGTTTCTCCACACGATAATCACCATACCCCTTTGTCCCCACCTTTAGCTGTGTTACAGCCTAACAATGTCTAATGTCTTATCCCTAACTTCAAGGCTTCTTTCCTTTTTAATTTAATTTCTTGAGGCATTCTAATATCTCCCTCCAGCCTTCTAAGTTTATTTCTAACCTGTTCTCTTTGTATTGAATGGCAAATCTCCTTAAATTCCAAGGTACTGCATACAGCCTTTTCTTTCCACTCTGACCTGCCACGTTCACTTCCTCTCTCCCCCCTCTTAAATCACACCAAGGGGCATTTCCATATTGAGAGACAGGGGCCTTCATCTGTGAGAAAAAAGTGTAATCAGCTTCAGCAGTTGCAAATCTCCTCTTCCAACCTTCCATGACTACTACTAACTCAGATGAATAGGTGACTCATGAGAACAAGACCTGGTGCATTAGCTCCCGCCTGACCTCAGTTTATGCAACCTGTTTTAAACAGAGAGCCCTGAAATAGTATTGGAAAGCTCTGATAACTGATTTTTTTACCCAAATGCCATGCATCAGTTAATTTACATTGATATACTGCAAACGTTAAGATTGCTTAACAATACTTAACAGTTACTTGTCTGGGTAATCTATTTCCTTCTTTTTTCTGTCCCACATGATGAATTTGGTCTAATTCCCATCAAAATCTTTAGAAACACTTAAAGCTGCTAAACAGTTTTGTGAAAAAATGACAGTAGTTCCACTTCTCCCACTGACTTGGGGAATCTGGGGAGCCTCACATTTAAGTTTTTCACATCTTTGGCTGTTCTCAAACTCATCTATTTTAATATGCAAAATGGAGACCTCATGCTTTAACTGCTAAATATAGTTTTGCTAAAGACCACTTCTTTCAGTTTTCTCTTTAAGAACTTTCTGCATTTTATTTATTTCATGATGCATTGCAGTGATACTGTCCTGTTGCTTGTAAATCCACTCTTGGAGAGCATGCGTCTCGACAGCTATGCAGCATTTCAAGCAGTTTAGTCATCATTTTCTGAGAGGTTCATTGACATGTCACTGACTCTTCCAAATAATTGTATTTTTTCCCTTAGTTTCCCCTGTCTTCTTTGTAGGGACATTGCTAGGAATGAGTTAAACTTGAAGGCTATCAGAGCTAGGAAAATATACTACTCCATTCTAGGATGCCAGTCCCACACACTCCAGATTGGAAAATACATGGGATATAGTATCTTTTAGATTTGGTAGGGATTAGAGTAGGATTGCTTAAGTTAGGTAGTGAAGTGAAACGTAATCAAGCGTAAGTATGAGGCAGCTCCATTAAAGGGTAAAACAGTGATTGGCAGGGAGGCATAGGTGATAAAGTGTCATGGAATGTTATGCTTTGTAATGCTAGGAGTCTGCAGAAAAGATGAGGGAGCATGAATAATTTTTAAGAGGGGCATTGTTATATAGCAAGTATTATTGAGACATTGGACCCGCGGTGGTGATGCTGCGGTAGCGTTGTCACCTCACAGTAAGACGCTGTCTGGTTAGATTCTCAGCTAGAGCATCTTCTGCGTGGAGACATGCGTGAATGGGCGTACCTTCGTTGAAAGTTGTGCGTCAGGGCTGGTAACTCAGCACATAAAAATCAACTACCAATCATTAGTGGACCGGAGTTCTGATGTGGCGACCCCTAACTGGGAAAACCCGAAAGACACAAACAAATTGAGACATTGGCTGATGATGTCAGGGAATAGGCTATGAATTTATCAGATTGTATGAAAATTTAGAAAAGCTAAAGAAGGTGAGTTGGTGAGTGGCAGCTTATGTAAGGGATAGGTTAAGGTATAAAGTGGGTATAGTTAGGATAGTTGAGTAATATGTGATGGTTCTTAGCATAAGAAAGAAGATAAGAAACTGCTTGTGACATAAATAGAACATGTTGGAAAGATGAGTATGTTTCTCAGAGAATTCCCATTCTCTGGAACAGGCTTCCTATCCCTTTTAAAGTGCAACTTGGACCAATGGATAGGTAATCAGAAATTCACCCCTAGGCTGGCTCCTATGTCTATGATGGACAGAGGCAGTCAGTAAATCATCACCAATATAAATCAAATTTGTGGGTAACATTTGGGTTGCACCACTAAGCTTATAAGGGCCCTAGGGGCTGTTAGCCTCATATATACCTATGATCCTATGAGAGTGGTAAGTTTAGTGTTTTTGGGAGAACACTGGTGGACAATGAATTATTCAGACTTCCTTTCATTAAGATAGAAAGGGAATCTGAGAGTGGTGATCATCAGGGAGCTGAATTTGCTAAAACCTGACAAGAGTATGACTGGGAAGAGAGAAACAGATGCTTGATACCACAGACAGTGAGAGTTTTTTTTTTCAAACTGTGCAGTAGTGAGCAAGACACAGCAAGATACTGAATGTGGCACTGAGTAGGAAAGAATATGCGAGGAAGGCAAAGTTAAAACCTCATTGGTGAATACTGATAATTTAATGGTCTAATTCACATGACTGAGGGTGAGGGTGGGAAAAGAACACTTGTGTAGGACTCATATGTAACTGGCCAGATTTTCACAGAATGTCCATATTTTCTGTCTCATAATTTTGGTCTGTTCCTCAAAAAAATTGTGTTTTTTCTGGTAAATCACTGAGGACTGAAGTCAGTTGTTGACTGGAGAAAGACAGACTGAGCAAAGCACATTTTCAGTGAAGGCCTAGCCAGAAAAGCTCCAGCAGATACATTTAAGATGCTCGTTACAAAACAGCTTTTTTACAAAGATACATTACAAAGATAGGTCTTAAGACATACAAACATGCAATTGCATAGATGGTTCTTAAGACATCTAGATACAAGCAGGTGATTGTTCTATAGTGATACAATACAAAGACAAACCAGGTATTTCTTCTATGGTGACATTGTACATTATATTAGATTCTGACTATATTATGCAGACAGTTCATCCCCAGTATATGTGACAAGCAGACATTAGACATGACTTATAAGACATGGATAAGGAGGGTTACAGTATAGATGTCAGGAATAAATAAAACTGAAGTAAGGAGTGTGAAACATTAGTTATTTGGTAGATGATAGTTAAGATGAGAAAAGGGAGAGAGGCATTGTATAGCTGATGAGTTAAGGACAAGTGGGTAAGAATACTAGAGTACAAAGTGACACACAAAGTGGTTATAAGAGAGTGGTGGGGAGCATATGAAGGACATGGACAAAGTGGGAGATCAGAAAGAAAGTGAAATGTCAAGTTAGGATTAAGGTAGGAAGGTAAATGAGGAGGAGTGGCAGAAAGGTTTGTTGTGTAGAAGGGAATAGAGGTTATAAAGGGATAGGAGGTATGAGCTGACAAAGGAACATGGAGTTATCCAGGTGAGGAACATGTGCATAACCATGTTTTGTTTAGGTCTTAACCATGTGTTGTTTGGGTGTTGTTTTAGTATGGATTTGAAGGCAAGAAGTTTCTTGGCCTGTTTTAGGTATGTTGGGACTGTGTTCCTGAGTTTAGATATGTAATGGGAGTACGGTGATTTACGTGTTGAGTTATTAGACTTTGTTACGATTGCTAGGTGTTTATTGGTGGAGCAGATGTCTTTGTATCTTTTAATGCTGGACATTTTTCTGGTGCATGTATAAGATTGCGTGAAGTAATAAGTTGTAAATATGTTAAATAGTTGGGTAGCTCATGCCAGTATAGTTGCTCCAAGCCTCTGCAGTGATGCATTTAATAAGTAAATTTGGCAGCAAATTTAGCTACTTTATCATAACAGGTGGAGAGTTTAGCTTTAAGTGCAGCATTCATGTTTGTAAGAATTGGTGATACATACAGCAGGGATGAAAGAAGCTAGGTAGATGTCTTGCATCATTTGTCAAGTAACGTTCAATTCCATAGAGGCAACCAAGTTTCTGGTATGTGTTTCTTAATGGCTTAAAATATGTCCTGGTCAAAGTTGAAGTTACTGTCAATTAGAATGCCTAGAAGTTTTGTTTGGCTTATGGTTTCAATTTTTGAGTTTTTGGATGAGGTTATTTTGATTTTCTTTTGGTATTGTTTAGGAGTGAAGAACATATTTTTGGGATTTAAAATAGATTTACATCTATTAGTAATTTTAATAGTAGTGAAAACATTTTTGATGATGTTCAGAAGTATTGGTAGGGATGTCTATATAAGAGATAAGGGATAAATCTGACTGTCAGATAGATTGCTTTGGAACCACAAGATAGAGGGCTGGGTGAGACAGAAGGAATTAAGTACAGTAAAAAGATACCAATATTAATGGGATTTGGTGTCAAATGCTATTGACAAATCTAAGAATAGTGAAGATATCAAGTTGCTGTCATTCCTATGTTGGTTTGTCACATTGGTTAAGTTGAGCAAAGCAGTGGTGGTACTACAGTGAGGTCTAAAACCTTGCTGAGTTTTGAAGAAAAGGTTGTTAGAGTTAAATATACTGTATTGTGAGTGGATGCATTTTACTAGTATTTCTGACAGGGGATAGTATGGCAATATGTCTATAGCTGGAAAATCTGTTGATATGTCACCTTTGTGAAGTGGTATTATACAGGAGTTTTTCCAGATGAATGGGAAATATCTTTCAGATGAGGATCGGTTTATCAGTATGGATACAGGGAAAGCCATGACATCAGCTGCAATTTCTAAATATTCTTCTGGAAGATGGTCAGCAGCTAAAGAGGTTAGTTTTAGTTTCAGTAGATTTCTTGTAATAGATGTAGAGATCAGGTGGAAGGAGAATGAATGTGACCGTTTAAAACAGGATGGGTGAAGAGGGGTGAATTGTTATTATTTTTGTTATTATTATTAATCAGAGATGGTACTGTATGTACAAAATAGCAGTTGAATTGAGATGGTATTGATTCAGTGGTGTTAGAAGTAGAAAGGAGAGAGTGTGGTGATTTGGCCAAGATGTATTAGTTTGTTTAGTGATAAAAAACAGCCTTGGATTTATTTATTTGGAGGCTGGTATAACAGATAAAAACACAAAAATAATGGAGGGAGTTAGTTGCCATTTTTTAAATACTAGCATTTACAGAATAACAAACAACTTCCATTTAATCATCAAGGTCTGTTTTTGATTTATTGCTGTGTGTTTTCTTTTCAATTCTGGCAGGAGACCAGATAGTACTGTGGGCAGTGATGTTAGTAGACACAGTCCACAGCAGAAAGAAGAAAACTTTTTTTTAACTTTTTCTGCAGCTGACACCTCTGTGTTTGTGTTGAAAGGTAAAATTCCCTGAGGTAGATGTTATCTGTTTTTGGGGGGTGAGGAAGACTAGCTCTTAGCTGTACCTCATTAAGAGGAATATTTCTCATATTTAATGCTTACATTTCCAAATTCCATAGTGTTTCATACTCAAGGAGCAGTTTTTTATGATTTGTTTAACGATTAAACATGGTAAATAATATTGAATCAAATAACTTCATCCAAAGTACATTCTATTAAGTGTGACAAAACTATTATTAACCATGATATGAATTTTTTTGAAGTTGTCGGTAAATGTTCCTTTCTTGCACATTTTGTCCATTTGTTTCATGCTTTGAGAGACAGTGTTCTGCACTATACAGTAGGAAGATTGACAACTATGGGAAGCAGTTGGAGGAAGAATGCAAATGACAGGCTGAGGGATGGTCACATTAAACTGATCATTGATGTGGCTTGGTGGGGATGTAGACAGAGCATTGTGCTTGAAAGCTCCAAGTCAACTACTTTACCCTGACTGGACAGAGCATTGTGTCTGAAAGCTCCAAGTCAACTACTTTACCATGACTGGACAGAGCATTGTGTCTGAAAGCTCCAAGTCAACTACTTTACCATGACTGGACAGAGCATTGTGTCTGAAAGCTCCAAGTCAACTACTTTACCATGACTGGACAGAGCATTGTGTCTGAAAACTCCAAGTCAACTACTTTACCATGACTGGATAGAGCATTGTGTCTGAAAGCTCCAAGTCAACTACTTTACCATGACTGGATTTTCTTTTACATTTTTTCTGGCCGAAAGCTAGACAGATCTGTGAGTAGTGGTAACAATATACACTGCCCATGGAGCAATTCATTTGTATTTTCATTTACTGTTTTATGGCATTTGACTTGGAGGTGGAGTGTTCTGTAGCAGCAAGTGGAAAGACATTACTGCAGACGTTATATTTTTCCCTTTTCTTCTCAATACAGCATCAGGAATATAGAGAATGTGAGTATCATTTTAATGGTGACTTGTATGAAAGCAAAAAGTACAAGATCACTTCTGACTGATTATTGATATGGTTTCTTGGGACAGAGTATCTGTCAAAGAGAAATATGGCCATTATATTTATGTGAATGTTTCACAGTCAAAGGTGGTGCACCCATCTCAGAAGGAATGGGTCACTATGTATGCTGGATTTTTTTATTGTGAGCTTTCTTTGCGGAACTGGTATATGACCTGTAATATATGGCTAGTAAATTCAGCTGCTGTTGTCATAATCTGGCACTATGTCTGATGTCCATATGGGGGCTTCTTGACCTCTGCATAAAACGATAGGTCAAACTAATCTCCAGAACATGTGTACAATGTTCACATTATGTAAGTAGTAAAAATTTTATATACTTCACCAACTGTCACTTGTAACATGCCATACTTTGGAGAGACTAAAGCTGTAGAGTCAAGAGGTCTGACAGCTGTGAGGTAAGACTTGCTGTCTTAGGTGTGGTTTGTAGTGGAATACCTTGTTTTTATTAACCAAGTTTTGTAATGAATTACCAGTGTTTGATAGACATATATCCTTTCAAAGACAGGACCCAGTGCCTTTAGTTTATTTGCCATTACTGACAGTCTGACATTTTGCATTCTCTTCTTTTTTTATTGTGGGTGCTTCTATCCCATATGCTGAGTACAACAACGGTCTAAAATAATACTTGACTGAGTTATTATTAAAACAAAAATACAGATATTTTTCATCACTAGACTTACTCCCATTTGCCATTTAGACTTGTGCAAAAAACTGCATTACAAGAAAATAAATGTGTCTTTACAGTGCATTTTGTAACTGAGAGTCATAATATATTATTATTAGACATATGTTATAATGCTCTGTATGGTTACAGAAAAATGGTGCTTTATAGTGAGATACCACCAGTAGCATTATGTTGCCATTTGGATGCCCTGGTTTTGTCAATCATTTCCCCAAAAATGCATATTTGGTAACCATTTGATATTCTGAGACTTGTTACTCTTGGTCCAGGAATGGTTACAGCTATAGGCAGAGAATGCCCTATTTGACCAGAAATGCATAGTGCCTACTTATGTGAATGGGAATCACTCAGAATTAAATCCAGTACCATTTTCCTGGATGACTTCAACATCCCATCAATTAACTGGGAATTATATCCCACTACTAGTGCGCGGGTCAATATTATAACAACGAATGATGAAATGATCGAAAGTTGTTATATCGAACTCTAAAGTTCGAATTCACAAAACATCGAACAACCAGAACAGCAATTTTTTTCCCAGGGAAAAAAAATTGCTGTTCCCAAAAAAAAAAAAGACATTAAAACATTGCATAAAGTGGGGGCTTCGCCCTCCCCACACCCCTGACATGCAGAGCTGTGCCCCCCACACCCCCCTACTTAAATATACCAACTCCGAGATCACACTACAGTGCCGAAAATGACAAAGTGACTGAAGCGGCCAAGCGACTTCTTTCCTAGGTAAAGAATTTGCTTATATGCCGCTATGTCATTTTGCCTTTTCGACATTTTAAGTTCGACCAAGACGCATTTGACAAAATATGTCTTCGGTCATCTGATGGGATCCCTAGTGTGCAAGCCCAGAAATTCCTGGACTTTAACAGAAACACTCTGGACCAACTATTCAGAGCATTCACTAGTGCAAACAACATCCCTAATCTTGTCCTCACAAATATGGAGAAATTATTCTTCATACTGTGAGTAACATCCTCACTCATTAGGTCCCACAAAACATTTTCCTTTGAAATAAAACTAAAAAAAAACTTGAGATCTTCTCTATCTCTGGAACTTTTAGAAATTTCTCCACTAAGTGATACCCTGGCAAGTTTCAAAGCCTCTGAATCCCAGAAAAGCTCTACTGCTTATAAAAAAAACATACATTGCTAACTTATATCAGCATATAAATGACTATACAGAAGCAGCTGCATCTAGTAGAAACAAACGCAGGGCAAACCCTAAACACAAACTTTTTTGGTGAAACTATAATATCAATAAGAATTATAACACTTACCAAGGGTATTAGAACTTGTCAGAGATTTGAGATGCATGGCTAAGCTTAAAAGGGCTCTTGTGGTCATTAGCCTAGCAAACACCTATGAACTTATGAAGGTATAAGAAAAAAAGCAAGATGGTACACACTGCCTACCTAGACCTGTCCAAAGCTTTTGACTTAGTTCCTGACTCAGACTTTGTAGAAAATCTTACTAAATCAGGAATAAACCCCACCATCTGGATTTCTAACTGTCTTGCTGATAAGATATAGGAAGTCTCCCTCCACCTAAAGATCAGTCACTAGTGGAGTCCCACATGGCATGATGCTGGGACCACTCTTGCTTGGCATATATTTCTCAGAAGAACAAGTAAATGTCAAGGGTCTGTGGTCGACCAAGACTGCAGATGAGTACAAGCTGGGAGCAGTCACTGAATCCAAAAGACTCAGCCATTCTCCAGATCTTAACAACAGCAAGAAAACTGTGGCCAAAAATAAGAAGTGCAACAGTGAACATGTTATCAATGCTGTCATTAAATTAAATAATCAGCTCAGGAATCTAGTCTAACTAAAACCACCAAAGTGAAATCTGAGGCAAAAATAACCACCTAGGCTAAGAGCAACCACAAATCCTTCTTCAGCAAAGTCTCAAAAGCCCTACACAGCAGTGCGCTGAGCTGATTGTGAGCCACACCACTCATACTGAAGCTGAAGATAGTTCTCCACACTACTTGTGTAGTACCCACTTTTATCTGTTTCTTTCTTTTCTCACCTTTCAGATTGTATTAATTATTAACAAGTGCTTATTATTTGAATCCATACTTGGGTCAAAACTTGCCACTTCCTGTATCTGTTGCTTATATAAATTGCTTTTTTGACCTAGTTTGTAGTGTATATTTTGCTTATGTAAATTGCATTTTTAATCTAGTTCATAGAATATTTTTTAAGTATTTTCCTTCTTACATAAGCCATTGTTTTTTTTATGTCTGTACGATATTGTTATCTTTTTATTTCTATATGTGGAGCTTAACTCCCCGGACCACTGCTGAAAATGGACATGTATCCAGTTGGACTAGCCCGGTCAACAAATGTAAAATAAAATAAATGCAAAATAAAATAAATAATAATAAAATAACGATATAGCAAAATTGCTGGCAGATAAATTCATCTACAACTTCACCCCTCAAATATCTCACAATAAATACCAGAAACTAGTACAGCCCCAGATATCACACAGGACCAAGTCCTGGAAGTACTGTCAAAAAACAAACGTACTGCATCTATGTGTCCTGACAATATCTCAGGATGTATCCTGGATAGCTTGAATCATGCCTTATTTATTCTCCTAACAACACTGTTCAACCTCAGCCTCCAGATGGGCTTTGTAACAAGTGAATGGATGACAGAAACAGTTATACCCTTTCACAAGGGAGAGCTATCCACCAACCTGAGTAACTACTTGACCACAAGTCAGACCAGTCACGTATGTAAAGCTAAGGAAAGACTTATTATGGAATCCATAAGGACATAGGAAACCTCCAAACACTGGACCCATCCCAGCTTGGTTTCTTCAGAGGCAGGTCATACTTACTTACTTGTGGAATTTTGCGAAACAGTCGTCAAAGCAATAGACAGTTATTGGAGATCCCACATTCTACCTCTCAGTAGTCATCCTGGGATTAGTGCTTCTGTTTTCTCCTGATGAGAGAAGGAGTACAGGGACATTATTTTCTGGAGACTGCTGATCACCAGAAAGCCTAATAACTGCTTTATAGGTGACAGCTTGAAATCTGTGCTTATATTCTGGTCCTGGTGAGAGAAGGAGCAGAGTGCATTGATTCCTGACTGTTTCTGGTTGGAAAGTGAGTGTATGTGCTTAATGTTCTTCATTGGTTTGGTTGCTATTCAAGGCATCTACCAGAAAAAGGCTACAAGCCTACAGACCCTTGCATCAACTGGGACAAGACTGTGGATCACCAAACAGGCCTGCTTCTCATCTTGGGATTGGTGCTAACATTTTGCTTCTGGTAAGAGAAGAAGCAAAGGAATATTGTATCCCAACAGAGTGAAGCTGTGCTGAGACCAGCATTAGTAGTAGCCAGGCAGCAGCCATTCATGTGACTCCCCTCTTTTCACCATTCTTGACAAGCTAATTCTTTGTTTTCAGTAAGTACTGCTTGATTTGTTTCTAACTTCAGAATATCTGCCTAAATACTTCATCCTTAAATTGTCAGGGTCTATGTATTAGTTTGCCCTCAAGTGTTTGACAGTGCTCTGCACAGACTCAGACACCCTGAGTGACATTTTCCTGTAAAAGCATAACTAAAATGTCTCCAATATCTATTTGCACATTGAAAAACTAGTTTGCAGTGACAAGCAGTGTTCCCACAGTTGCAAACTGGATACTCCTGACAGTGATTTATATTCTCACTCCAACTGTCTAATCAATAGAAAGGGTCTATGGCCATGGATATGAACTTTCCTACTGTCTCCGTTACCAGCTTGGTGGATATGGGCATCCTGAGGCAATGTAGAAATTGCCTCATGTTTACTAACAACCAGTTAATTCTCAAACAAACTGATATGGTATGTGAAAGTTGTATTTACACAGTCACTGGAGGCAAAGCTCTCACATAAAAGTACTCCTAATGTCAATAAGGTTGTCAGTTGTACACACGCTGCACCCATCAAGCACAATTCAAAGCAGACATATCGACCCACATATGCTGAGGCAATTAAATATACCTTCCTAAACCACAAAGACCTCCTAGATGAAGTACACATAACAAATACCCTCAGCAGCCTCAAATGCACTCTTTCAAAACAACACCCACATCAACACATACAGCTACATCTCATGGAGCCTCTACCTCTAAGCCCATGAGGCAAGACACCACACAATCCAACATTCTGGTCATTGGAGACTCGATTGTGAAAAACATTGATGTCCCTCTCACCAGGCTGAGTAAGGAGAAAGTCATGGTCAGTTGCTTATCAGGGGCTACAATCTGCCACATTATGCATGCACTCAGGTCATTGGACCACAATTACCAATATGACTCAGTCATAGTCCATGTGGGAGTAAATGACCTGAGACTTTACCTCCTCAGACTATATGAAGACAGACATCATGGAGCTCTCGGAATGTGTCTCTCATCTAGGTATGAGCCTAGCACTGAGCAGCATTTTACCTTCTCCAAGGATGATGTCACAATATGAACAAAAGATGATTGGCTTTAATAATTGGCTTAGTTTCTTGTGTCATTTTAAGGGGGTGTAATATTTGTCAGCATGGAAGGAGATGGTCAACAGACCAAGATGCTTTGCCAGGGATGGTCTGTACCTCTCCCATCTACGCTTTTGAATATTAACTAAAACATTGTCTTCCCTCATAGTGCTTTTTTTAGGCAATGCCAAACTGAAAGTACTTCCGACATAGCAAATCAAAACCAAGAAAATCTAAATGAATTACTGCTCAGTGCTAGGAGTCTAAACAAAAAGTTCCACTCCCTAGAAGCTCTCTTTACCCTAGAGAATACTGATGTCTGTGCGGTTACTGAGACATGGTTTAAAGCCATGGAGATCCTACCAACCGTAGGACAGCTACTTCACAGGCAGGGACTGAAGGTGGAGGTGTCTCTATTTACATCAAAAATAAATATATTTCAAGGCTGGTCAAACAGAACAATGCAGTTGAGCTACTCCATGTTCAAATCACCATAGGCAAAATCCAGTACCACTTCCATGCAAGCTATAGGTCCCCCTCCATGACCCAGGAAACCCACACCATGTATTTAAACTTATTAGAAACATTAACCATCCAACCCAGTACCACATTCATGGGTGACTTAAATAACCCTCTGTTAACTGGGAATGCTATATGACACCAAACATGCATGCGCAGAGATTCCTGTATTTTGTAAACACAAACTCCCTGGACCAGATACTCAATACACCAACCAGGGATGTATACTGGATCTGGTCCTCATTAATATGAGAATGCTGCACAACCCCTACTGTAATGCCTTCCCTGGTAAGGTCAGACCACAAAATGGTCTCCTTTGAAGTAAAAATAAAACTTGGACCCCCAGGAACTATTCTAAGGCTAACCTCCTGCTAGTAAGTGAGAACCTAGCAAAATTTCAAGCCCTATAAACACTGAGGACACTGCTGCCAACGCAGAACTGTTTACAGAAACCCTGTACAAGCATGATAATAGCTGCATAGAGACACTTGTACCTACAAGGAAGAAGTACAGAACTAGCTCAAAAAACAAGCCACTCTGGTGAAATCACAAAATCAAAAGTCCGGATAATAGGATGAAGAAAATCATGGCAAAAGTTAGGAGATGCAGCACCCAGCAGGATAAAAGCACTCCCATCAAGCTTTTGGCCTCCCAGGCCAAGGACATTCTTTAGTTATGTCTGCAACCTCAAAGGCAATACACAATTGTGTGCAGAGCTCATTGTAAATGGAGCCACCTATACTGAGCCAGAAGATATAGCAAACCTCCTGGCTGATAAATTCAGCTCTAACCTAACCCCTCTCCCCCCTCTACCTTCTCTCAGGAAATATCATCAACTATAACTACCCCTACTATCAGTAGGGAACAGGTCCTTAATGCTGTCTCTAAGACCAAGAACACGGCATCAGTGGGCTCAGACAATATCCAAGGATACCTTCTAAGTAGCATGAAACATGACCTATCAAGGCTTCTGGAAATGCTATTTAATTGTAGCCTCCAAACAGGCTTTGTGCCTCATGAATGGAGAAAGGCAAGAGTCATCCCTCTGCACAATGGTGGACCAACTGCAGACTCTGGAAACTACATACCCATAAGTCTCACTAGTCTTATATGTAAAGCCATGACAAGAATTATCATGGAGATGATCAATAGAGATATAGTAAACCTCCAGACACTGGACCCAACCCAGTTTGGTTTCATCAAGGGCAGATTATGCCTACTCAACCTGGTGGACTTCTTTGAGAAGGTCACCAAAGCAATGGATGAGGGAAAAATCGTTCATACTACCTACCTTGACCTGGCCAAGGTATTTGACACAATACCCCACTTGGGCATTGTTGACAAACTCAAGAGGTTAGGTACAAACCTGTATGTCACCCAGTGGAGAGCCAAATGCTTCACAGATAGGACTCAGGAAGGTATAACTAGGGAGTTCACCTCTACAAAGAGGCCAATTCACAAGTGGAGTCCCTCAAGGATCAGTCCTTGGACCACTCCTTTTTGGCATTTACTTCTCAGAAGTCAGTGGTCTCTTGCTGATTAATTTGCAGATGATTGCAAATTAGGAGCTGTCATTGAATCTCGCGCTGATGCAGATGTTCTCCAGGAGGGGCTGACACAGGCAAACAACTGGTGTCAGAGCCATGGACTAAAACTAAATACCAAGAAATTCACAATAGTATCCTTTGGGAAGTCATCCATCCCTGGTAACTATCATATCGACAACACACCCCTTAGGGATGACCTAGTAGTCAGGGACTTAGGGACACACATAGATAGTAATCTAGCCTTTTACCATCATGTGTCTACAGTGGTGAGGAAATCATTCTGTGTTGTGCAACTTATAAACAAAGGTATGGCATCTAAGTCCAAGGAAGTAATTGTTTCACTGTATTTGGCATTCATCAGACCTATCCTTGAGTACAATGCCCCCTTTGGTATGTACCTAACCAGGCATATCCAACAATTTTAACATCCACAGAAGCTCCTCACTAAAAGAATACAGGGTGTAAGTAAAATATCCTATGCAGACCGCCTCAAGGCTCTATCCCTGTATTCTGTCCCCTACAGGCTTTTGAGGGGAGATACAGGGCATTGTGAGATCCCACTCTGATGGACCTTCTGCACATCCACAAAACAAACAGTACCAGAATTACCCATTCTAATGACTTAAACCTTAACTGTGATATAAATAGGACCTACTAGAAAGATAGGTCATCTCTCTAGCAGATTCATCCATGTGAAGCAGAGTTCCTCCCTAACCCAATTCAAGTGCAACTTGGACAATTGGATGGGAAACCAGAAATTCATCCCTGGTTTGGTACCTATGTCTCTAATGGACATGGGTAACCTTTAAATGGTTCCTCTCCCAGGCCCATTGCTTACACTTACCAAGGGTATCAGAACTTGTCAGAGATTTGAGATGCATGGCTAAGCTTAAAAGGGCTCTTGTGGTCATTAGTCTAGCAAACACCTATGAACTTATGAAGGTATAAGAAAAAAACAAGATGGTACACGCTGCCTACCTAGACCTGACAAAAGCTTTTGACTTAGTTCCTGACTCAGACTTTGTAGAAAATCTTACTAAATTAGGAATAAACCCCACCATCTGGATTTCTAACTGTCTTGCTGATAAGATATAGGAGGTCAAGATGGAGTAGCTCCCTCCACCTAAAGATCAGTCACTAGTAGAGTCCCACAGGGCATGATGCTGGGACCACTCTTGCTTGGCATATACTTCTCAGAAGAACAAGCAAATGTCAATGGTCTGTGGTTGACCAAGACTGCAGATGAGTACAAGCTGGGAGCAGTCACTGAATCCAAAAGACTCAGCCATTCTCCATGTCTTGTCCCAAACAAATAAGTGCCAAAGTCATGGACTAAAGCTAAATGCTAAAAAGTGACTTCGCATTCGACCATCATGTGTCTACTGTTGTGAAAAAGTCCTTCTATATTGCTCAACTTATAAACAAAAGGATAACATCTTATTCCAGAGATGTCATTGTTCCATTGTAGTCAGCACTTATCACGCCCATCAATGAGTAAAATGCCCTCTTTGGCATGTACCTGTCTAGACATATACTGCAACTACAGAACCCACAGAGGTTTCTCACAAAGAGAATACAGGGACTAAACCACATGACATACACAGACTACCTCAAAGCCCTGTCACTATACTAAGTCTCTTATAGAGTACTGACAGGTGATCTGTGCCTGGACTATAAGGCATCCTCTGATCCAGTACTAATTGACCTACTGCACATCAGCAAGTCAAATGGTATCAGAAATACCTGATCCAGAGACTTTAACTTCTTCTGCAACATAAACAGAATGGTTTAGATGGACAGATACATATCCGAGAGGATACCACAGCTCTGGAACAGACTCCCCATCTACGTAAAACAAAGCGCATCCTTGTCCCTATTCAAATACAACTTAGATCAATGGATGGGAATAAGGATATTTATCTCAGGACTGCTCTCTCTGCTACTAAGGACCAGAAGCAGTGTCTAATGCTCTCTCCTGCATCATGGTTCCCTTTTAGTACTCAGCAGTATGGGTCCAGGAACATCCATTCACAAATGGAAGTATAGGAATAAAAAATCATGGTGAAGGTAATTTGAAAACCTAATGGGATAACATGACTAGGCTTAAATTGGGCCTTCAGGGCAGTTAGGCTACTATTCACCTATGAATGAGTGAAAATGCAGACTTGTAGCACTCTTAGACTTATATGTTTATTGAAATATTCTGTTTTCTTTAAGGTATGGTGATCTTATAGTTGATATATAAAAGTTCTGGAGTTGTGGGAGGCTGTCATTATTTTCTGACTTTAACCCTCAATGATTATGCCATTGATATGCCAGAAAATCACAATTTTATGAGAAACAGACCAAAAATATGAGGCAACAATTTGGACATTCTGCAAAAATCTGTACAGTTGAGAGGTATGGCATAGTACCCAAATTCAATGGTGTTTTATACACACCTATGCCAGTAACATTCCCTGACAGTTTCATAAATGTTGAACCATTTTAAAATAAAAAAAACAATGAAACAGTCTAGCACAGAGGATATTCTGGGGCAGGACTGAAAATATCCAGCAGTTAAGAGATTAAATGTGCAGTTGTATCTGTCACTATGATGATATCTTTGTGCACGTTTTATCTTAAGGATTCCACAATTTGACTGGAGCTGTTCAAATGTCAAGGAGTATTTTTACATTTTTTTTGTAAAGTAAGATATTTTGTAGGTTTCGTCTTTTTGTGTTCAGCGTTTCAGTGCTTATTTGGTACTGCCTGGCAAATGCAGCACTTACTAACATTCAATGAATTTTCTGTGATAATCTCTGGGTACTAACATAGTCTGTATTTCACATAATCTAAAATATAAAAATCGTCTGCTTCTGTTGTTTCTTTTCTGTGCCAGTGTACAATTCTGTGCCTTAGCTCACTTTCTTTTGGTGTCAAGGTGGATGCTGTTTCTTTGCAATGCTTCATTTTGTTCTATACATACCCATAGTGTTTCCCATTTTGAAATATTCTCTGAATAACATATAGGCTACTTTCATTTTTTTCACTGCTTTGGTTTATTTCCAGTGTTTATTACAATTCACGCAACTTTCTTGGCGTTAAGCTCACTACTATAGTTACCTTTGGTTTTTACATCAGAACAATCCACTACATTGACCAAGTTGGTTCCTCTTCATCAATCCACATTGGTTGTCGCTCCAGCCACACAAAACAAACCATTTGAAGAAGCTTCAGCCAGATGAAAAGAAAAAAAATTTCAAGGTCACAAGAGCCCCTGCACCCTCAATGTGAGGGATTTGCCTGCCACACCCTTCTTATTCATGCATACTAAGCACAACATTGCATAACCTCAGAGGAGACTTTACAGTCCAAAATCTTTGAATCACTACTGCACACTAATACAAACTACACTGGGAGGGATTCCCATTTGAAAACAGTGATTGATGAGTTGCAGCTCCAGGATGCACATTTAACGACCTTAAACCTTCACTAGGTCTGACCCAAAGACTTTACATTGTAATCTGAATATGCCAATAAAGTAAGTATTGATTTACAGACAGTGCTCTGCAGCTTCAGTGCTTTGAATGCATGCTGACAAAACATTTTATTTTGCTCTAATATCAAGTTTAAAGACAACAGTTTGGCGTTATTAGAAATATTTCTACCAACTATTGTCCACAACCTCATGGCCATGTACCACACTCTAGTTCTGTATTTTATGCATTTCTACAGTGCCCACAAACAAATTTTTACCTCATTGTGCACACTAGTTAAGTCAGTTTTTCTAAACTCTTACAGAATGGTTACTGCCACCACATAGCCTGAACGCTATTAACCTGATTCAATGCTATGCCCTTTTTCTTATGCATGTAATCACATCCACAGTATGATACTTTAATTTTGACTGTGCAGCTCTGTCCAGGCATTATCTTCAACCTCATCCTTAAATTCATTATAGTGATTATTTCATATGTATTAAGCACAAATCAAAAAGAAACAAGGAATAGTACAAAAGTTTAGAAAAGAAATGCAAAAATTTACAAATATTCAAGGTTATTAAACATCAATACTCAACTACAATAACATGAATGCATAATGAAATAACGACATAGAGTACTAAGACAATGACACAAAGCAGTGCAATATCAACAAGGCTAAAATTTCAGACCCGACCAGCTAAGCTGCTGCCAATGGAAGCAGATTATTAACAAATTAGTATCAAATCTGTTGTTAACAGGTCGGTTATCTCAGTTAGTTAAATCCAAGACCAAGTCCAAGTTCACTTGTAGGTAGTACAAAAGGTTTGCTTGGAGAACCAAATAAGGGCCCAAGACTGAGATGACTGGGTGTCCAAACAGTTTATTCGAGACCAAACAAACAGAATCACTTTAACGCTAAGTACACAGAATACGTTTTCGAACGTCTTCTTCAGAAGCCAAATAGTAAATGAATACTTTAACACCTCATATATAAGCTGTTCTAAATCAATTAAAAACAATTATGCAATAAAAACAATCACATTAACCCACTCAAGTAAATAATAAAATGAATAATTTGTGTACTCTACTGAACCTGTTTATAAAAATATTACAAATACACAAATAACAAATAGTGTTGTAAAGGGAATTAAACTCCAAAAGTTAATAACCGTTAAAATATTGCACTTATATAAAAAACAAATATATATATATATATATATATATATATATATATATATATATATATATATATAAATTATCTTGTTTATATTAGACGTAAAAAACTGTTATTTAAATAATATGTTACACTAAGGGGGAAAAAATGAATAAATACTGCCATCTGCTGGAAATTTGTAATTTTATAATTTTGCAGCTCTTAAGAACAGGAAGAATGGATAGCATGTCATTCAGACCAGGGCTTTTTGTAGCTTCCAGGATGATCTGCCAGTATAACTCCCTGTATTCTAATTTAGCTTCCCACATACCACCCCTGACTTCCTTGGAAACTACTTCCAAAACAAAGAAGTTGAAGGAAGCTTGTTGACATGTTAATGTATGACGAAATAATGCATTATTCACATTCTGCTTTTTAATTTCATAACAGTGTTCATAAATTCTTAACTTTAACTTCATTTCAGTCTTCCCTACATAAAATGAATTACAGTGATGGCAGGTGGCTAAATAAACAACACCATTAGTATTGCAATTAGAAAAGTTGGTACTCGTAATCTGCCTGTTTCTACTGGGTATGTGTATACTAGAATTGTTAACTACATGTGGGTACTGAGAACAAGACCCACATTTGAAAGTTCCCACTCTTCCAAGTCTGCTTCTAAAATTTGGGCCACCACCAAACTCAAATAATTTCTTAAAATTCAAATCCTTTCTGCATATAAATTTTAAGGGTTGACTATATATATAATCTAGGTCACTAAATCTGTCCCATTCTCTAATAACAGTTTGTTTAATAACACCTAAGTCGCCCATATAATCCATAATATATGCTTGCTCCCAACTGTTTGTAATATTGTTGTTAACCATTGTGTTAGATTTAGCAGGATCATCTTGACCCAAAATAGGGGCAAACCTCCCCTTTCTTCCTTCCACAACTTCCTGAATAGTCTCATGGATTAAATTGTCTGGATAACCTCTCTCCTTAAACATATCCATAACAAAGTCACAATCTTTTCTGAATTCTTCATCCTGTGAAGTCATGCGACTGATCCTAACCAATTGTCCCTTGAGTAAATTCTTCTTTTGGAAGAAAAGATGACCACTACTGAAATGAAGGTAAGAGTTAGAAAAAGTTTTTTTCCTGTGTATTTTTGAGGAGAAAGCATTGTCCAACTTGCTCAGGGAAATGTCAAGATAAATCAATTCCTATCTGTTGAAGTTGTATGTAAAATCCAAAAAATTAGTTGTGCCTTTAATATATGTCAGGAAGTTAAAAAATCTTTCTTGGGAATCAGTCCAAAAAATGCAAATATCGTCAAGGAAGCGTTTATACAAACACCAACAACTGGCAAATTCACAATTGGTGACAAATTCTCCCACCAAGATAAAATAATGTTTGCATATGTGGAGGCACATTTTGCCCCATAGCTACACCTCTTTCCTGTCTAAAAAACTCCCCTTCGAAATACATGAAATAATTTTTAAGTATTACTTCCATAAGCAAAAGACAAGTTCTAAAATCGTTAGAAGAAAATCCTCCACTATCTCTCATACATTCCTCCAACCATAAAAGCCCTGTATCGTGTGGTATGGAACCAAATAAATCAACAATATCCAAGGTCACAAAAAGTATGTTGGGACAAAACAATTTAGATTTCACTTGCCTAAGAAAATCCCAAGAATCCTTTAACACCGTGACCCCCTTGTTTGAAAGGTCTTTCAATTTTACGTCCAAATATTTGGCAAGAGGAGTGGTTATGGACCCTTCTGAAGAAACACTAAGCCATAAAGGAGGGTCAGAGGGGTCCTTATGGACCTTCGGAATACCAAATACTGAGGGTACCCTCGGAATTTTGTTTGACAAAAAATTGAATGTCTCAGTATCAATAGAACCTTCGAGTAATAGATCATTTAATAAAATATTGATCTTAGAATTAGCTATATTGACCTCGCTGATAGAGGCTCTAGAATACTTGGAACAATCATGTAATGGATCTTTCATTTTAGATTCATAAAGAATGACATCCATAAGTACAGTTCCACCCCCTTTATCTGGTTGCATAATTCTTATAGCCTTGTTGTTCTTCAGATCATTCAATAAACACTTCTCATCCTTGGAAAGGTTAGAACGTACTCTGTGTTCATTCACCATATTTCACTTGTAGGCACCAAGGCTAGCCCATTATTCTGGGTTAAAAAGAAAACAGTAAAACCGTCACACAGACAGCAAAGCTCCAAGGATGCCAAGTACAAATAATGGAAAACCAGAGCTAGTCACATCCCTATGAATTTAGGAAAGACTTCAGAGTGTAAAACCAGAGACTGAAGAAAGTGGGAAATAAATCTTGAAAAGTTGGAAAGTATCTCTGAGAAGGAGCAACAAAAACATTGACAAACTGCAAATTCAGCACCCCATCAAGGGACAGACTGCAAGACCTTACAAATACATATTTGCTGAACATAGCTCTTGATGAAGTATAGAGGATATTTATATGGACTTAAAGATGTTCATAAGGAATGCTGCTTTATGTTTACAGTTTACCTCTGATACTGAATACACTGAGACTTTTAGGAAACCCAGCACTTATATACCTGATAATACTGCAGCTCTAGAATTATTTTTTAATGTCTGTGAAAATGAAATGCATTCAGTTTTGTCTAGCAAAGATAACTGTAAGTTTTTTTTAACTTGGAACCCTCTGAACGTGAGGCATTGAGAGAACTGAAAGGCCTGTCTTCGACAGAAATTCGACCAGGCAATAAGGGAGGGGCTATAGTGATATTAGACAAAACTGTTTATATTGAAAGAATGCTTCAGCTGTTGAGTGACACTGCTGTGTATGTTTTGATTTCTAAAAGTCAGTTGCCTGGTATTATGGAACAAATGGAGTTATACCTGTTTAACTTATGGATGACAAAACTTATTACCAAAGATTTGTATAATTATTTTGTGGTTAAGCAACCAGTGATATCAGTCCTGTATGGACTCCCTAAAGTACACAAGGATTTGGTGTGCCCCCCTTCCATGGGTCCAATAGTTTCTAGCAGAGGCTGGGCTACTGAGCCCCTTTTGATTTATATTGAGAAAAAATTTAAGACCCGTTTTGAATACTGTGACTACAGTCTTAAAGGACACAGGTAGTTTCTTACATGATTTGTTTCAGGTGACCTGCAATGTGAATCTGAATGATGATTTTATTTTTATCACATTAGATATAGCCTCTCATTTTACAGTGATACCCAATGAATAGGGTATTGAGAATATTAGGTCTTTTTTAATGGTTGGTAATCATATGACGTCAGGTAAACTAATTTAATTTGTACACTTTTGGATTTAGTCTTGAATAACAACGTATTTATTTTTAATGATAACCACTATTTACAGAAAGTTGGAGTGGCAATGGGCACAGCTTGTGCCAACAGCTACACCATCCTTGCTTTGGCCAGTTGGGAGCATGACTTTGTACTTAAAAAATAATGTTTTTAAGGACCATATTTTCTATTATAGGAGATTTGTGGATGATGTGTTTATTTTTTGGAAAGGACCTTTAATCCTAGTAAAAGATTTTATAAACTATTTACACTCCATGCCACCTTTCTTAAAGTTTACAGACACTTGTTAACAGCAGTCCATTCATTTTCTTGATGTAGCCATCCCATCAGTAAGACAGCAGGTGGTGGACTTAAAACACAAATTTTTAAGAAAGAATGCAAAAAGAATACTTTATTACACTATAGCAGCATGCATCCTCGGCATGTACCACATGATGTAGTAAACGGACATGTAATAAGAACCATGAGGCTATGTACTGATGAAGGTGATTTAGATGAAGCACTAGGTGATTTAAAACAAAGTTTTGTAACGAGAGGATACAACAGTAATGAGGTTGATAAATGCATAGAAGAACAGAAAGAGAGACAATGCTTGGGGAGACCATAGTTTTGAGCCCATGTAGACATACACACACAAAAAAAACAAAGATCTAGGAAAGAAACAAGACTAGCTTTAACATACTCTAGTAATATTAACATGGTCTGTGATGTTATTAAGAAAACTGGCCTATTCTGAAGTCAGATGAGCAACTAGGAAAGGTATTGAGTGAGAAACCCAGTTTTACATTCAGGAATAGACCGTCCTTGAAGAGACAGTTATGCTACAAAAACATGAGGGATGTATATATCCCCCTATCAGATCATGAAGGGACATTTACCTGTAGGAAATGTAAGGCTTGCAGGTTTATACATATAGGTAACAAGTTTGTACACCTTATGCTGAATTTTGTTATTGAGACTTCCCTTTATGATGACTGCCTAACTAAGGACTTGATCTACTTTGATACTGTGTGGTATGCCATGCCTATTACTTAGGGAAATCTAACAGATGCTTGAAAGATAGAGTGCTAGAGCATGTTAATGACATAAAAATATGAAAACTATGAATGCCCTAGCCCAGCATATACTGGACAAGGGACAGAATTACAGCTTTAAATTTTTAGTATTAGAAGTCTTGGTTAGAATTTCAAGAGGGGCAGACTTTAAGAACTTAACTGAGGTGAAAGAACAAGAGTGGATTATACATTTGAATAGTTTTAAGTCCCCCAGCCTTAATGGCAGGGTCACTTTGCAACCAGTTTTGAAAGCACGACACCTTACACATTAAAGGTTTCTCTATTTGTTGCAACCTGAGTGAATGAGATGCCTTAATTAATGCTGCCTGCTGATTGGGCTTTTATTAATATAAATGAGTTTAGGCTGTGTGTAGTGTTTGGTCTGAAGAAGCAGTTGTATAATAGACTGTGAAAGCGCTTACCGTGTTTATAGGTTCATAGGTTCATAGGTAGGTACTAGGCTATTGGCCCTAGGGCCTATATAAGCCTAGCCAAAGGTACCCTGGCTTTCGCCACCCAAGAAAATTATTTTCCTGTGCCGCTGTCGAGCAGAGCCACAGAAGTGATCCCCGGGGTGAATTTCCAATCTCCCATCCAATCATCAAGATTTTTCTTGATTTATTTTACTGCTTTTATTGTTTTATGGTGAATTAGTTTTTCTACAGCACTCCAGCCATGGTATACTCTCTTTCTTTTTTGGAATTTACTTGTAAAACCAGAGACTCTGAAGAAAGTGGGAAATAAATCTTGAAAAGTTGGAAAACATCTCTGAGAAGGAGTAATAAGAATGTTGGCAAACTGCAAATTCAGCACCCCATCAAGGGACAGACTGCAAGACCATACAAATGCAGCAACATATTTGCTGAACATGCTCTTGATGAAGCTATTACTATATTACATCAAACTTCTGCAGAAGACTCTAGCAGCCTGAAGAATATCGCCTAAAATTTAAAGGGCAGAAGTTAGTCAAAAATCAGAAAAGTTAGGAGAAACCAGCACACTGAACAGATTCATGCTTAATGCTATGAGTATCAGACCAAATCACAGTTATAAAATATAGCAGTTCCAACAGATTGACAAAAGTACTCAGAACCCAAATGTGAGAATAACTTAAAAGTTGGCCAAGTTCATCTATAAACAGTCAACTAATGTTGTCTTTGGATGTGTATGGTTACATCACAATATTCAACACCTCTGTATTTTACATAATATTCATCACATTTTAATATTACACACGTCCATTTCCTCAGTAGGCTCCTTCAGCTGCGTAACTAGTAATTGTCCTCACTGTGTGCATATCCAGTGCATTATTTAAAGCCAGGTCTGTTTATTTTTTGAACAGTGTACTTCTTAAAATATCATTTTTAATTTTTGCAATTCTCTCTGTGATTAAATAATTCTATAACTCACCAAATTCACAGTCTTTTGCTGTGTTCTTTTCTTCCACTTAAATATCTATAGTTTCATGAGCACTTTGCTCTAGGATTCAGAAACATTGTTTTTGTGACAGTGCAGTTACTAAATGCCACAGCTAAAGTTATGTGAAGTGGCTCAGAGCTAATTAAGAAAGTAATAGGAGCCACTTATTATGACAGTAATTAAATAATTAATGATGTTGCTAGCAGAAATTGCACTGAATGTGAATAGAGCATTCTGTGACAACCTTCATGTGACCTGCAAATTGTAGTAGCTTGCATGTAGCATACCCACACCTGTGTACATCTATATCGACAAGTGTGCCGCTATGAAAACTGCTGAAAGACACACATAATAAGGGCCTTCAAAGTTCCTTCCAGTTTTTTTCTTATCACTGGAGAGGAAATGGGTTTATAAGATAGCTAGAAAGGGTAAAGAACAAGCAGAGAAACACACAGAAGGGCCCAGAAAAAGAAAGTGTGGCACGGTGGTTGAAGAATTGTCATTTGTTTGGAGCACAAGGTGTAATTTTTTTAAGAAGGATAGAGATGAAAGAAAGTATGAGGAAGTATTAGGAAGTTATGAGCAGGAAAAGTGTATAGAGCTGGATGTGATGCAGGCAAAAAGAAAACAAAACACAGAACACAGAAAATGACCAATTGGGGAGATGTTTACCAAAAAGAGGGGGATACAATGGAGAAACTCATACAGACAGGAGGAGGACATTTAAGGAGAAGGTTTTCTGATGGGGAGGATTGGACTACAAACAGGGGAGGAAAATGAAACCAGGGAAAGGGACACCATAATGATGGACAGGGTGAGGTGATGGTTTCTCTTTATGGTGCCCAGGGCCTCTGCTATTGCCCTGTCCTATGAGTCTTGCCTCTGGTGACACATTGTCCAGTTTGTCTAGTGTGCCTTTGTTGACATACTAGGCAGGAACAGGCAGTAATGAAACTCTTTTAGTTCCAGAAAGGCATTCACCAGGTAGTCAATGCAGATGTCAGACCACCAGTGCCCAATCCCTGTTATCACCTCCTCCAACTTTTGCCAGGTAACATACTGGGAATACTGTGGTGTCTCCAAAGGGTGTTACAACCCCCCTCCAGTGACACACCGCCAGTGGTTACTACCAAACCCTCCAAGCCACTCCCTGCTGGACTACCTACATCACCATGTGGAAAGGCAACTCTGGAGGTGGATGGAGATGCAACAGGAGAAACAGTGTAGGGGTGATGATTTAGCGACTGCCTCTGTACACAAACACAGCTGAGGCTGTAGCTGCATACAAAAGTAACATAAATAGAGAGAAATATAGCAGCAGACATTGAATGACTATATAAAGGGGGAATAGCTAGAAAGATGCACATACACATAGAAACACACACAAACACTAAAAAAGTAGGACTATGAGTCATACAAGTAGATGTAGAACTACAAAATTGTTTTAGGTATCCAGTAGTAATATGGAAAACATGTCTGATCAATGACAGTACAGGATAAGGTACAAAATGCAGGAATTGGGTCCAGAGGAACATTAGTAACATGGATAGTACCCATCTTCCCTGTAAGTTTGTTGGAGTACAATACAGGTGGAGTGCTGGGGGACACCTTTACACTGTGTCTTATGGCAAAGGGACAAGAAGGGGTGTGGCTTAACTCACCACCTGTACAGAAGTTGCAAGGCATCATTTTGATCATGCCACCATGATGTAATAATGGAAGCCAATCCAGTGACCTAAACATGGCAGCAGTCAGCATATGGCAGACAACTACTATGATATATGATAGCCAGTAGTACAAGACAGAGTAGTCATAAAGGTATGATGATCTAGGTATGTTATGTGTAACAGGCATTGTCATGGGCCTTGTTTGGAATAATGACTGCAGAGTATGTGGAAATGTGACTGCAGCTCTGTATAGGGCTAACAGGAATGTGGCAGTGCACACAGCATGGTTGAGGGATTAAATCCAGAAGTGTGTAGTAGTGGTACCTCAGCAAAAACTAAAGTAAAGGTTTACACACTACTCACACAAAACCCCCACCCTTCAAAAACACCCTAGTCTAGCTAAAGCAATCCAATAAGTCAAAATAAACTGATGCAAGGACCTTATTTCTCAATGCCATTTTAAATTAATTTATTTTAGTGTGTACTTCATTATATCATCGGTTTTATTTTATTCAGGTTTTTGGCTATTAGATAGCCTCTGGAAGGTATATTTAAGTTTAATGATATAGTGTTGTTTCATTCAGATTGATGAAGCCATATAATAAATGACACACATACACACGCTCGCGCGCGCGCGCACACACACACACACACACACACACACACACACACACACACACACACACACACACACACACACACACACACACAGTTTAAAAGTGTGTGATAAAATGCTTACCTTAGCTAGAGTAGGAGTAGGGATATTTTATCATAAATGTCTCATCATCAGGTGTTTACACCACTCTGCCTATGTTGTCAAGGAGTTATCCTTGCTAACCCCATAACCAAGAATTTATTATCACTCTTTGTACATTATATGTCACTGTAACTTAGTCCTTTTCACAATAACACAGAAAAAAGTGAAACTACACTTTAAATACATGACATAGTCTCAAACTTTATAAACACTCAAATAAAAAAATCAAGCAAAATAAAATTACAACTGCAAAAAAAAAAAAAAAAAAAAACAGAAAATTGCAATACTGGTAGAACAGAGGCAAAGCTATAACTCTATAATAAATAATATTACCTAGTTAAAACTCATAAGAAAGCTATAAATCTAACAGAGTATAACCAGATTAATAAAACCATTCTACAAAATTGCCAGCACTAAAAATAAAAAAGAGCCATCCCAGTGAGACAGCCCACTTATAAGAACCTGCATAAATTACATAATGTCCTGTTCAATATATGTATACACAATTATCACATCTCACCAAAACAAATGGGAATCAGTAACACCAACTGAAAAAATACAGAAAAAAATTGGATACATGGAATATCTAGGACTCTGCCAGTGTGCTACATGAAACACTTTGTCCAATGAGATTAGGAAATGTTTTAAAAATGAGCTTTGGCTTTGTCACTAATCACAAAACATATTCCTTAAACCTACATTTACAATAGAAGAGGATTAATTTGCTCTGTCCCAGAATGTCAAAAGGAAAGACAAGTAATATGAATAAGTACATTGGAAAGGCCATGCAAGTGTACATCCTGGCTAAGACTGTCTGGTGAAAGAAGAAAAGTTCATAGCAAATGTACTGGTGTTTCTAACAGGACTGATCCTGTAGGCCCACTGCAGTATGTCACTGCTACTTCCACAGGATATTAAGTAAAACTGTCATAAAACAGTGGATGGCATACATTTACCATTTACAAAAATAAATACTCTGACTCCCTTCACAATAACACCATGTTCAGCTTTCCACGATGAATGGCTTCTCATGTGTCAGAGTGACCTGAGATGGACTCAACTGACAGCAACATTTGCTGGTGCTAGTCACTTCGATCACATTAACTTCCTAAGGAAGTTCAGCTGATATTCATAAATACATACATGGGAACCCTTAAGTAAATTATCTCAGGCCTCTGTAAAATGCAAAGATTTGTGCTTCGACACTTAAGATTACCCTGATAATAGGATATAGGCCTAGTGCAACTTACCTAGCCAATATAAGTAAATTAATGAGAGAATACATAAATAAATAAATAAATGAGCGGCCCTTTGATATAGCATATATTCTGTCAACCCTGCTTCTGTTTTGCAGAAGACTGCCCTTGCATGTGGAACTGATGATTTATTCTCTACATCCAACCACTTCAGCTCTCTTTCTTCATAAATTAGTTGATAGGATGTTCCAAGTTCCTAAATTAGTTTACAGGGAAGCTATCATATTACAATATACTTAATAGCTTGACTGCTGTGTCCTAGTTATCAATAATGCTTTCATATCTACAGCATGCAATTTAGTATCTTTGTTATCTGCAGCACATGACTTGTTTCATATACTAGGGCGTTCAGACATTTTATCATGTAAACTCGCTTGTTATTAATTACAGTGCCTCTTCTTGTTATATTAAATGCAGTCAGGTACCCATACTTATCACAGGTGATTAGTCTGAGGTATAAAACAGTTTGCAGGCTGCTGATGAAAAATAGCACTTACAGTACTATTCATCACAGATAAATCATGTGTAAAACCTCCTGAACTCTAAAGAGCCAAGTCCTTTTTTAAACAAGCATCGTTAAAAGCATAAAACAATGCATTTAACATATATTATTGAAATGATGATAATAATAACAATAGTAATAATAAAAGTAATAGTAATAACATAATTGACTTACATTTTTTGTAAGCTACTGATTTCAACAGAACTATTTTTTTCTTACAGTTTTGACTTTTAAACTGTTTTTCTTCATGAATTAAATTAATTTTTGTATATTGTCAGTAAATTGTATTCAAAGCATGCGCTCCTTAAAGACTTTAATGATCTTTCTTTGGAAATGCTGTAATAGTCCATCTGATACATTATTCCTTTAACTCTGTACACAAAGATAAAGTGATAGATGGAAGCTTGGGCTTTAGGAAGAACATGTCTAGGAGATACTGTGCCAGTCATTTTCCCTGGCAGGTAACAGATAAGAGAGTGTACAATATTACAAGAGCTACCTAGCCACAAGACTGAGTTGAATGAAGTGAGATATAATTCTTTTTCTGTATCGTGCATAACAGAAATAATGAGAGCTGAATGACAACTAAACATACCTAATGATAACCAATGATACAGACACAGCTTCAGCTTGTGAGGGAGGCATCGTAAGTCAAGCATACTAGCTAAGCTAAAAAAATAATTCTCAAGCCTGTTATGATTTATATGAGAACAAATGAAAGTCAGTTTTGCCTCCCATCAGTGATAATAAAAATATGCAGCTAAGTAGACAGGAATTCTAGAGACACAGTCAAACATGCTTGCATAGGATGGTCATAGAATGCAACCTCTCTTTTTGAAGAAATAATAATGTGACTTACTGTTTAGTATTACATATTCTGTTTGCTACCATTTTTATGTGTACTGCTGTCAGACTCCATATGCTGACAAAGGGAGAGCACAGTGATATCACTGAAGAGATTCAGTGGTGCAGTCTTAGAATTTTGTTGTGGTCTACAGCCTTACCTGTCTATAACACTGAGTACAGCTAGGAAACATGGCACTAAGCTGTACTCCTTTAGCCAACCTGCAGCATAACATTGTTAATGTATGACTGTTTCCTGAAAAGGAGCTTCCTTTTAATTTTATTTCATTTAATCCATCTTTGTATGAAAAACATAGCTGAGAAGACATGATTATAGCAATAACCCACGCCTGGGTGTGGGTAATGCTGGATTTACCCACGGTTGGCGTGGTTTGGTCCCGGTGAAGCCCGAGGACCAAACAATGGGTAAATCCAGCATTACCCACACCCAGAGTGGGTTAGAGTTATTATGCCATTATTTAAGAAAAGAAATGATTACTTTTCTTAAATAATGGCATTGTATAATGCTCTTTGCTGCCCTTCCGCACCTGTCTGGTGTTCACGGCAGTTCTGATGTACCGCGCATGCGATGCTACGCAGTACATCAGAACTGTGGGCAGCAAAGAACGCAAGTTCTCCGTTGCTTTTACTGTGCTATGTTAAATGGGTTTAACATAGCGACAGCTTTTAAAATAAGCAACGGAGATCTCCGTTGCTTATTTTAAGCTGTCTCGCCATGTTAAACTCATTTAACATAGCAGACAGGTTTAAAGCAACGGAGATCGCAAGATCTCCGTTGCTTTTGTGTCGCTATGTTAAAGGAGTTTAACATAGCGAGACAGCTTTAAAAAGCAACGGAGATCTCCGTTGCTTTTAAATCTGTCGCTATGTTAAACTCTTTTAACATAGCGACAGTAGTAGTTTTACTAACGAAAAAGTCCGGCGACGGACCTTTTTCCGTTAGTATATTGAGGGATTTACCACGGGCACGCTGGTTGGGCTAGCCAATCAGTGTGCACGTTTTTAGGGTAGGCATTGTATAATAACAAATACAAAACATATTGGTTATAGATGTAGCCTACTAATTGTGCTCTAAATCGGGAAAAAGACAATCTTTTTATACATATGTATGACATCAAAGACTTACATAAGGCGTTTCGTTAGCCACAGATTTCAGAGTTGTTATACACTAGTCTTAGACTAGATCATGCACAACATTCACCATGGAGCAATAATGGGAAATGGAAACAGCTTTGCAAATTGTAAAACACTTCATGGTATCACATATGAGAGGCAGATTGAGGTGCTTAACAGGTTTTAAAAGTGGTAGTCCTTCGGAGGTATACTATGCTTCTAACTACTATCTATTAGCAGCATTAACACTCCATTCTCCTGCACTTTTTAGTAACTAGTAGTACACTAGTATAAATTGAGGACAGAGCTGCATGCAGCCCCTGAGGCTAGAATTGTCATCTAAGGTAATTTTACACCTGAGTATCCTTTTATAATTAATTAATAATTGTATTTTGAATTTTTAGAGGGGAGCTGTCATATCATATGACCTTTTATATGTAGTTACCAAATGCAGGGTTCATAGGACTTTCACTGTCACAATTTCACATTTGCATTGTACTCAGTTTCCTCTGAGGGATGGATGACCTCTGATCAGCAGGTTTGGTTAGACTGACACCTGGAGTATATGGCCACTAAACTGTAATTACTACAGAAGTAAAATGTCATATTTTTTTTCACTAGACAAAGCAACATTTATATGAGGTCATATAAAGTAAGGCCCAAACTCCATGCACCAACAGAGGCGAGGTGCTGCCATATTAATAAAGAGTGAAATGCAATGAATTCTTTAAAGGCAGAATGGCAGTCTTGAGTATGTTTTATACCTGAGTATCCCATTATAATGCCCTGAAACATTTATTATAAATTGACATAAGAGGGCATACATATGGCTTCACATATATGTACCAAAATGTAATGTTTCAGAGGACTTTTGGTGTTACAGTCTAGCTTTAAGCCTGGCTTCTATGGGGGCATATGATTTCATTTGAGGGATATATAACCTCTGATCAGGAGACATGGTAGTAGTAATATGCAGACTATATGTGCACTACTTTGTCATTAGAGCAGGAGTAAAAATCATATATATTTCTAAAGACAAGGTAACATTTCTGTCAGTGTATCTAGGTCAAGGTCTAAATTCCATGTACTGACAAAAGCAATGTGTTGCCATGTAAATAACAACTGGAATACAATGAAATCAAGAGGACATGACAGTCTTGAGTATGTTTTCTACTAAAGTATCCTAGTTTAAATTCATGAAACTTTTATTATGAACAGCCATAGGGGAAATTACACATGGTTTCATACATAGCTACCAAATACCATGTTTTAAACCACTTCTGATATTGTCATATAACATTATGCCTGGTTTCAACTGGGGATATAGGACCTCTTTCAGGTAGCAGGGTGAAACTAATGCCACAAATATATGTACACTAAGCTGTCATTATATCAGAAGTAAAGATCTTATGTATTTTTCCAGAAAAAAAGTTTTATTTTTTATCTGTTGCAAGTCATGGCCATGGCTCAAATGCCATCATTTGAACAATTTGGTTTTGGTGTCAAGTTTAGCACTGAGATGCACTGAAATCCCTAAGGGTTAAATAGCAATCTTGTATGTATTTTATACATGAACATCCTTTTTCACTACCCAAAAGTTTCATAGTGAAAGCTGTTTTAAAGAGGGACTAGCATTTTAACTCTTATACTTAGGTTCCAAATGCAAGGGCCCATATGCATTCTCTGTCACTGGTTTCCATTTTGCATGTTTCTCAGTTTCTATTTGGGCTGCAAATAATATTTGCTCAGGAAGCAGATTACAACACTGGTCCAGAAAACAGCTTTACCAAGTTATCATTACATTTTCACTAAAGGTCAAGCATATTTACATAGAAAATGTTTTTACTCATTTGCAACATGCTATGGCTCAAATGCAATGGCACAAAGCAAAAGGTTGCAGTCATATTTAGCATTAAACTGCACTTAAATACCTATAATTAGAATATCAGTCTTGCATGTATTTTATAGCTCAATATCCTATTTTCAGTATCCAAAAGCTTATAATGTAACCTCAAAGTTGGCCTAGCATATAGCCTTTTATAAAGTGGTAACATGCAGTGGATTCATAAGACTTCAGTGTTACATTCAGACATTCTGAATTATATTTGGTTTCCAGTGGGGCCACATATGACTTCTTCTCTGTATAAATACTACTACACTAGCCCAGAACATGTAATTGCTGAGCTATTGTTATGACAGAAGTAATAGGTATTATTTTATTTATTCATTAACTGGGCAACCTAACTGAACACAAGTTTATTTTTTCAGGGGCAACCTGGAAGCACTGTCTGGTTAAAGGACTTGCTCAGAGTTGCAAGTCCTTAAAAAGAGGCTGAGAGACTCAAACCATGGGCTGTGGGAAGCAGCTCATTAATAATTATAGCCATAATCCTCTGAGGTGATGTCCAGTACAAAAATTTTACTTATTTCTCAGGAAAATTAAAGTTTTCAGTTGTAATATGTAGTGGGTCTGATGGTATTGTTTGAAGTAGGCGAAGAGTTGGTGTTAAGTGTACTGTTGAGCTTCCCTAAAATCCTTGTG
Source organism: Protopterus annectens (assembly GCF_019279795.1). Classification (NCBI taxonomy): domain Eukaryota; kingdom Metazoa; phylum Chordata; order Ceratodontiformes; family Protopteridae; genus Protopterus; species Protopterus annectens. Next base: position 1,615,904,612 of record NC_056725.1, read on the forward strand.
TATAGAAAAGCAGTTTTAAATGCATGGTATAGCTGAGAATCTTGCTATCACTACCTTAAAGCTACATAACAAAATCTCAAAGGAAGACCGACATGTGGCCTTTTATATATAGGTAACTATATGGAGGTACCTAGGTCTTTATTATCGGGATTGTGTATGACTTCTGCCCAGAATCTATATGACAGTTCTAGTCAGGAATGCATATTTATTGAGGTGTCATAAAATCAGAAATAATTATCCTTTGTTTAACAAGAAAAAAACATTTTGTTGTTGGTAGTATCTTGTCACAGCTGAAGCGGTTCCATCACGAATAACTGATATGTGAGTATTCACAATTAAAAGGTTTAAAACCTTAATTTCCAACTAAAAGAATAAATGAATAAGTAAGTTAGCTAGTAAATAAATAAATAAATAAATAAATATGTTCATACTCCCTCATTCCCCTAATTGCGATAAAATGAGTAAGGAAGAATGATGGACTGATTTTTTTTACTATTCAACTTTTTTAATAGTTCTGTTGTCTAATTTATGTTGCTTGTTAGTTTTCTTTTCAGTGTGGGAAATTGTTGGATCAGTGCATTTGGAGGCATGTATGCATATATGCATATTGATTTAGTACAACTCTTTAATGTAATTATACTACACACACAGTGGCTTTTTATCAGATATGTTTAAAGGACCACCAGTTTTTTGTTTTTGTTTGATGACCTGGAATGTCACTTACTGTATACAAATGCGATAGTTTAGGATGGTACTTTCACACTTATTTTGGTTTTAGGAAGAAGGGCTGTTTTATAATATTTTACTGACTCAGGTGATAGAAGCAAGCTAAAATGTTCTTTTGCTTCTGGCAACTGTTTTTCCTGGTGGTAATGCAGTTTTAATGCTGAGTAGAAGTTGCCCCTTTGAGGCTGTATTATTGGTGAGTAAGGATATAGATATTTGTAGAAATGTGATTGTGAAAATGAACCCACATAATTCTGAAGACATTGGGTAACTCTCTTTCAATGTTCTTTACTTCATGCATTTTTAATACCTTTATTTGTTTACACTTTTGTTGACCAGGTTAGTCCCACTAGGCCAGTGTTCTCTTTTCAGGAGAGACTTGAGGTAGCATTCATACTGATTAGGGAAAATATGAACAGGGCACTAAGGAACTTCTCCTACTCTGTTTTGATAAGTGCCATGTGATCTTTTACAGCCACCTGAACTACCACAAACTCAGCCAGATGGGACTTTGATTTAACATCTCATCCAAAGGATAGCACACTCAGGATTGCAGCATCCCCCTTACACTACACTACTGGAAAATTCATCAAAGCACTGGGGTGGGAGCAGAACTCAGTGTTCTGATCTTCCACTATCAAAGGAAAGTGTGCTACCTGTTGAGCTATAGATATATAAATATAAGTATGTATGTATATACATACAGACACACACACACACACACACACATATATATATATATATATATATATATATATATATATATATATATATATATATATAAAGATAGATATAGATATAGATAGATATGAGAACAGGGCAGTTCACCTAATGATCAGTTCATTGAACATTCTAAATGCCAATATAATTGATCAAAGACACTTATGATCAGAGAATGCCAGCATTACTTTGCCGGAGGCCACAATATATCAGGGAGTGGGTAGTTTCCCTTTCCTCACTATTCTGTGATCTTGGAGTTGGTATATATAATTAGCATGAGGTATGGAGATTGCAGAGGTTTTCCCCCTGCAAAAAAAAAAAAAAATGAAATACAAGTTTTCTTTTTCCAAGTGTTTTGATAGTTTAAGTTTCAGTCTAACAGATTCAATAGTGTGTGGTTCCTGGATTGTTCCTTTCACAGAATTGTCCATAAATCATATATATAATATATCCATATGTTTATGTATATGTAGTTGAAATTCAAATGTTATAATGCTCATTTAGTCAATAAGTTAGTATGGGTGTAAAAGAAGAGTAACTGCAGAAATAACTGAATGCTCATTTGTGTGAATCCAATATGGCTGAATGCACGTTTTATGTAGTGTAGGTAAGTAGGTGTGCAGGAAGTTGAATGTTTGACTGAAAAGGTGCTGGTTGTGACAATGTATAAGACTGCATTATACTGATTAGAATGTCCTTACAAGTGTTTGCAGGATAGTGTTAGAGTAAGGGCTAGATAATGATTTTGATTTAGTGTTGTGCCTGCTCAGTGTTGTGTGTGTGTTACATGCCTTTTGTTTTGTGTAGTGATAGTGTTAGGGAAAAGGTTTTTAGTAATGTAATGTATGGGGGTTGGGGTTAGGGGCAACCCCCTGCCCACCCTTACTCATACGTGCTAAACCTAACCTGTGCTAGTAAACCCAGCCTTAAACATTATGATCTGAAGTAGTTAACTTCATTTGTCCATCAACCTATGGGTTATCGGATCCATATCGGATCCGAGCCGGCAGCTTCCAACAGCTAAGATCCGAGCTCCAAACTCCTCCCCCTTACCCATAATCCCCTGCTATCCCTTCCTGACCTCAGATATAGTTTGCCGTGGTTCTCTCAGCAGCTTGATCGAGCTTCCAGGCATGGTAGTGTTGGATTTGTGAGAAAAAATCTTCTTTTTTCCTATTTTAAACAAATTTTTGCATGTGTGTGAGTTAGTATAGTTCCCAGTAGCTTTAACGTTTTTCTTTATTAGTGTTATTATTCCCTCCCCCTTGTGTATGCGTTAGGGTGTGTGTTTTTGGGGCCTAGTGAGTGTGTTTCCTTTGTAGGTATGGCGGAGGCACCCAAAACTTTCTTTTCAAAGCTGTCCCCAGCAGATGGCCACACTCGGTGTGTTTTATGCCTTGGGGTTGAACATCTTTCCACCGGCTGCACTATTTGCGCAGCGTTCAACCCCAGGGCCCTCAAGGACCGGAGGTCGAAGATGATTCTGGCGGGACTTCTGCCCCCGGACTCGGCTTCGTCCTCTGGTCCGTCCGTGGCACCCGGCCCCAGGGACAGCCTGCTCAGACATCCCAGATAGTTCCCTTGCTGGAACAGGATTTCGTTGGTGAGGCCTCTTCAAACAGCCCCCCCGAGGAGGTCCCTCACAAACGGAAGTGCAAGAGGAGGCACTTGGACTCCCCTGAGTCATTGACAGAGGACACAGATTTGGAGGAAGGGGAAGGTTCCCCAAGGTCACCCCCCGTCTGCGCCGGCTCCGATCCACATGTTGGATCTAAGGGAGGGTCTGCTCTCGTATCCTAGGGAGAGCAGTTCTCCTTCAGCATTCAATGTCATGGAGAGGGTTTTGTCGAGGGACTCTAGGCCCCCGGCTTCAGCTACGGCTCCACCCTGGACTCCCTTTCAGACGGGTCCGCCTTCAATCACCCGGCCCCAGGGACAGCCTGCTCAGACGTCCCAGATAGTTCTCTTGTTGGAACAGGATTTGGTTGGTGAGGCCTCTTCGGACAGCCCCCCCCGAGGAGGTCCCTCACAACCGGAAGTGCAAGAGGAGGCACTTGGACTCCCCTGAGTCCTTGACAGAAGACACCGATTTGGAGGAAGGGGAAGGTTCCCCAAGGTCACCCAAGGTGTGTTTCTGGAGGCGTTTGAAGCAGGCCTCCCGCCGATCCCCTGGTAGACTTGACTACTACCAGGGCATGGAAGGAACCGGACACTGTGGAGCCCATTTTAAAGAGGCCGGACAAAATTCTCAGCCCCCCTTCGGACAGGTCATTTTGGAGCAAGGGAGCCCCGGTAGAAGCCATGTTGGTGGCGGCCACCACCAAAAGGGAACTGGCCCAGGAGAGTTCCTCGGTCCATCCTCCAGACAAGGAGTCTCGGACGATGGACCATCTGGGGAAGCGGGTGTTCGCTTCAGCCACCTTTTCTGTGAGGTCACTGAACTATATGGCACACGTGATATGGCTCCAGCAGGATCTTATCAAAGAATAAGCTGGGTCGCCCCCAGAGTCCATGTTGGCGGAGGACAAGAAAGTGTACTCTACCCGAATGGCCACTCTCAAGTCTATCTCCAATACCTCTATGTGGCTACTATCCCATGCCATGGAAGGAGCCGCTAGAGCTAGCAGAGTGGGCATCATCCTATGGCAACAGGTGTGGTTCCATCATTGTGATTTCGCGGAACCCTTTAAGGCATCGTTCGCAAATGCCCCGTTTGATGGTTCTGCCCTTTTTGGCAAAACCGTACGCGACACACTGGTCCAGAGCGAAAAAGACGGGAAGACGTTGTCTGCCGTCGGAGTCCGTTTCTCTGCTCCCCAGAGGTCCTTCTCCAGGAACCAAAAGGGACAGAAGAAGATGTGGTTCCGGAAGTCTCAACAGTTCCATTTCGCTCCGGACCCCTCATCCTTCAGAGGCAGAGGAGGATAGGGTGGATGCTGCCTTAGAGGCAGAGGGGGCCCGAAGAACTTTGGGTCCAGAGAACCTTTCTCTGATCGGCCCACGCAGCAACCCTGAGGGGTTACCCGACTGCTCCACTCTGGAGGCAGTCGGGGGGCATTTCTTGAGGCACCTGGCAGCTTGGGAGTCCATTACAACAGATCGCTGGGTGCTTCAGATCATATCCAGAGGCTACAAGATCCCTTTTCTCAATCCCCCTCTCAGTCCCTGAAGCCTCCCCAATGCTCCACCCAATCAAAGGGAGGCGGCAGCTGAGAAAATATTCCGGCTGCTAGAAAAAAGAGCAATCCAGCATGTCCCCCCAGACCAGTCCGGATCAGGCTTTTACTCCAGGTTCTTCTTGGTGCCAAAAAAGACGGGGGACCTAAGACCAATCCTCGACCTGTCCTTCCTGAACCTGTCAGTAGCCAAAGAAAAGTTCCGGATGGTCACTCTTCAATCCATTCTCCCCCTTCTGCAGGAGAATGACTGGATGTGCTCCATAGACCTCAAGGATGCGTACTACCACATTTTGATGGACAGATGATCCAGGAGGTTCCTCCGCTTCCGGCTGGGAGCCAGCCATTACCAGTTCAGGGTCCTTCCCTTTGGTCTCACCACAGCCCCCAGGGTGTTCACCAAAGTGTTAACCGCTGTAGCGGCCTACCTGAGACTCCAGGGAATTCATGTCTTTCCGTACCTGGACGACTGGCTCCTGACTGCCCCCACCAGGCATCTACTTTGCACTGTCAGGGATTATTTTCTCCATCTAGCTCCCCGGCTGAGGATCACGATCAACATCGGAAAATCTTTCCTTCTGCCAACGCAAATTCTAGATTTCATCGGAGCCAGATTGAACACCAACCAGCTTCTAGCCTTCTTGACTCCGGACCGGCTATGAACTCTGAAACTCCATGTACTGGCCCTTCTACAATCCCCAGCTCCCCCTGCGGAATTGGTCCTGAGGGCTGTAGACTCGATGGCGGCAACCATTAAACTACTACCCATGGCGTGCTTAAACATGAGAGTTCTTCAATGGACCTTACAAGTCCAGTGGTCCTTCCTGCTACATCCCCTGAGCTTTCTCGTTCCTCTCAGCAGGGTGTGCAAGAAAGCCCTCTTATGGTGGCTCCAGTCCCCAGACCTCCAGAAAGGGCACCCTTTTTCTGTATCCCCTCCTCTAGCCGCAGTGACCATGGACGCCTCTCGCCTCGGGTGGGAGGGGCACTGCTTGGGCAGGACCATCCAAGGCATGTGGAACCATTCGGAGACCTCATTGCAATGTCCTAGAGATGAGAGCAGTGTTTTTGGCGTTGCAAGCACTTCAAAGCCTTCTTCCCTTGGGGACAATTGCAATCCAGACAGACAACATGTCGGTCATCTAGTATATCAACAAACAAGGGGGAACCAGGTCCTATCCACTTTGTTGGGAGGCCATGAGAGTGTGGAAATGGGCTACATCCACCAACCGCTTTCTCATAGCGATGCACATTTCGGGATGGTCCAACATTTTGGCAGACAGACTGAGTCGATCCATCCTGTCACCGTACGAGTGGTCTCTGAATCCAAAAGTAGCGAAGCAAATCTTCTCCAAATGGGGTCAACCTCATTGCGATCTTTTCGCCTCTCCTTCAAGCACAAAGTGCAGCGACTACTTCGCTCTAATTCCCCCACCAAGGGAATCCCCCAGAGACGCTCTGGTGCATGTCTGGCCACCCGGTGTACTCTATGCTTACCCTCCTCTGCCCCTGATGCTCAAATTTTTACAGAAAGCCAGATGGTTGGGGAGCAGAATAATCCTCATTGCCCCATTCTGGCCTCGTCAAGCTTGGTTCCCTTATCTATGGTCTCATCTAGTGAATCCCCCATGGATTCTAGATCCCATTCCGGATCTGATCTCTCACCCATCAGGCCTGTCAACCCCGAATCTGGACAACCTCAAGCTCACAGCTTGGTTTATCCAGTTCCAATGATAGCTAGGACTCCTGGTATCTCGTCCCCTATCAAGGCTATTCTAGTAGCCGTGCACAAGCCATCTACTAGAAGAATCTATAACAGTAAATGGAAACGTTTCTCTATTTGGGCGGAGCATCAGAACTTAGATCCCTTTACAGCTCCGTTGCCAACAGTGCTACATTTTCTGTCAGGGTTATTCGACCAAGGTGCTAGCTCTTCTACGGTCAAAGTCCAGTTGGCCGCAATCTCTCATTATCATGTTGGCAGTGATCTCAGCCCTTTGACTTCGTCCAAATTATGTAAGACCTTCCTAAAAGGCACTTTCCTACTAAGACCTCCGGTAAAAGATGCAGTCCCTCCTTGGGATTTAACTCTTGTACTTCAGTCTCTAATAGCTCCTCCCTTTGAGCCTACAACTTAGGTGGATCTGAAATACTTATCTTGGAAGACGGCATTTCTTATTGCCATAACTTCGGCCAGAAGGGTCTCGGAGCTTCAAGCCCTTTGCGCCAAGCCACAGTATTTGATTTTCCACAAAGATAGAGTCTCACTCAGGACCAACCCCTCCTTTCTGCCCAAAATTGCATCGGAGTCTAATATCAACCAATCTATTAATTTACCAGTCTTCTTCCCAAATTATCAGAACAAAGGTGAATACAAGTTGCACTCTTTAGACGTACATAGGCAACTTAGATTCTATTTGCACAGGACAGCTGATCACAGGAAATCAGACCAGCTTTTTGTATCCTTTGCTAAGCCCTCTTTGGGAAATCCTGTATCAAAAGTCACATTGTCCAGATGGATTTCCCAATGTATTCTTTTGGCATATGAGAGTTCGGGCTGGCCTGCACCTCAAGGAGTTCATGCCCATTCTATCCGGTCGATGTCTACCTCTACGGCTTTTCGATCTAGGGTGTCATTGGATGACATTTGTTCAGCAGCCACTTGGGCTTCATCTCATACATTTATAAATCATTACAAGTTGGATATTGTTTCCAGAGGGAGAGCATCCTTTGGCTCTGCAGTGCTCCGGAACATCCTTCCATGAGGACCTCCCAAGAATCAGGTAGCTGGGGACTCTGTCCCATAGGTTGATGGACAAATGAAGTTAACTACTTCAGATTTAGAAGTTATGTACTTACCATAACGTTCCATCTGAGAAGGTAAACTTAATTTGTCAGCAACCATCCCTCCCTCCTTCCCCCTAACCTATATGGATGGTCAAAGGACTCCTGCGGTCATGGCGGTTTGTTTCCAGGTTAGAGTAGGGAGGTGGTTCTTGGTATCGTATGGTTTATGGATAAGCAAACTCGATCTGAGGTCAGGAAGGGATAGCAGGGGATTGTGGGTAAGGGGGAGGAGCTTGGAGCTAGGATCTTAGCTGTTGGAAGCTGCCTGCTCGGATCCGATATGGATCCGATAACCCATAGGTTGCTGACAAATGAAGTTTACCTACTCTGATGGAACGTTATGGTAAGTACATAACTTCTAATTATTAACTTCTGCTAACAGTGCTACTATTCATTCAATGATTTTATTTATTTATTTAACATTTATTTACCAGAAAGTCTGACTTGGAACAAAGCCAATTTTCCATGGAGCCCCAGGGAGAAATGCTCCAGATGCTTGTTTTTGTAACGTTGGAGGAAACTGGAGCACCTGGAGGAAACCCACACAAATGCAGAGAGGACATTCAGACTCTGCACAGAAGGCAGAACAGCCGAGAATTGAACCAGAGAACCTCTTGCTGTGAGGCGACTATGCCATCTCTGCACCACAACACCATCCAATTAATCAGTTAATTAAAGATTGATCTCTCTTTTTTTTTAGCTGGGGTTTACTGAAAGAGAAACATGTAAATATGCATTGTATATTATACTATGTTGCTATTTTACTTTGCTTATGTTTTACTATATAATATTTACTACTTGCTTAACTGTTAGTATTTCTACTATGTATTATGGAGCTTTTCTCCCCAGGCCTACACTGAAAATGGGCTCCTTGATCCCAGTGGACCTCCCCGGTCATCAAACTGGAAATAAATAATAAATAAATAAATATTCTTTATTTTGTAATTTGCTCTTAGTAATATGTCAGTGAACTGTGCATTCTTTTTTTTCTCATTTGAGGTTCAGTCTTTAGTGTTGTCGACCATTTATGATATAATCATATCTAGCTATATATCTATATCTATACCTATATCAATATTGTATACTATGTAAATCATCTGCTTCATAATCACTTGGTAGCCATATAAAGACATGAAGCTGGTGGCAGTGGAAGACTTTCAGTGTGCTTGGTACAGGCGCCTTTGGGGAATACCTATAATGAAGAGTCATACATAACACTGGTCAATGACCATATACAATGTACAGGGCCTATATTACAATGCAGGATTAATGCATTCATAGCATACAGTCAGTCTCTGTCCTGCTGCAGGCTACTCATTCTGTTATATAAATAATAGTTATTACATGGAAATAGACATACCGATATTGGAATGCTTCATAAGTCAACACTAGTAATTCAGCATAGGAGATCCATCTCATGATCTTTTGTGACCCACCACATTTGTTTTTGGGCCACTATGAAAGGAAGGGTTTAATAACAGTAAGTGCCATTTGTAATGTTTCAAACATAAAACAACAGTGAGATCCCTCATGGGCTAGTAACTGAGAAAACACTTATATTACAGGTATGGGGATTCATATTTGTTTTGTCTGAGATATATTCACTCAAATGAAATACAGAAATATAGTATATAGCAGCTGTGTAGTGTACTAGTGTGGCCTCCTTTTTAGATGCCCAAAGGGCATTTTTTCATGGAAACAGGTGAATTTTGTAGGACAAATTATTTTTGCAATGACTGCAAATGACTTGACTTGATTTTGGCCAAAATATTTTTTTTTTATGGAATTTGAATTCTGTTTATTTTTCATATTAAATGTTTCAGGTAGACAATAACTGTTTTATGTAACAGTTAGAGGAAGTATTTTTTGTCTTAAAATCTGGGGACATTTGCCATTTTTGTCCTTCATAAAAGACTGGTAGTAAGGCTACAGATAGGGGTGGTAGTGGGGGCTGTTTTGTATATTATACTTTAAAACACTTTGCCTTTAATGTATTACCTAGCAAATAATGCATTAGCTTATACCTATATGAGACAGTGTGTGTGTGATATGAGACAGTGTGTGTGTGTGTGTGTGTGTGCGTGTGTGCGTGTGTGCGTGTGTGCGTGTGTGTGTGTGATATGAGACAGTGTGTGTGTGTGTGTGTGTGTGTGTGTGTGTGTGTGTGTGTGTGTGTGTGTGTGTGTGTGTGTGTGTGTGTGTGTGTGTATTGTCTATGTAACTGTGTATAATTGCTACGCTCTTGTTGCCTCCACTGAATGTGACAGCCTTTTTCTGCACAGCTGAAATTTTCTATGCTCTCTTGACTTGAACTCACATCAGCTTTAATGAAGTGTGCTGCTGTCATGCTATACTGCACTACTCTGGGTCATGTTTGTAAAACGCCACTCATGATCAGTGCCTATGTCCTTATTAAGGTACTAACAATGCACCTATGCTGCAAATCATTACTGTCAAAAAGTAACATTCTTCCAAGCTGTTTCCCCTTTGTGAGATTATCAGATTTATTTTTCACTTTTACATTCTCTGCTTCCTTCATTTAAGTGGCAGTAGTCACTTTTCACAAATCCCTTTTGAAAACGCTAGAATGAATTTTCATACTCCTTTTAGTAACTTTTACCACGGTGATGTTTTTTCCTGAGATGTCTTTCTCCAAAATGAGGTACAGTATGGCAATTAGCTGCATACCAGACAGCGATACTGGTACCTATGTTTGCTCATGACCATCCCACAAACTCTGTTCATACAAAGCTTTGATACTGAAATATTAATTCCTGGACACCCTGTAAAAATAATTCCAGCATTTTATCACTTCAGCCTCAGACTTGCTTCATTGTTTATCTTACTCTTAAGGTAACATTTTGGCACAGTAGAATAGTTGATTTGCTCTGATATGTCAATAATTTATGAAGGAGGTTATTCTATTCATAACAGAGGCTGAGTTAGAATGAACCATGATGTTAAAAACAGTAGCAGTAACAGCAAGAAACAACCTGGTAATCAGTTTCACAGGAGTATACAAGTTGAAGGCATAATCAGCAGTATGAAAGCTAGCAGGAGGCAGAAGATGATACTATTTTTGCTTCCTGTGTTGCTTAGTTGCTTGTTATCTTAATAGTGTGACTGCACTAAAAATAGGCGTTTAAGTATACACAGTAGCATGCCATAAAATGAAATACTATGCTGTACAATGCAGTAAACAAGTCTCACCAGTAGGTGTCACTAAAACATAAGTGCATGAGTTTACACACATGCACAGATGCTGTTGAAGATGTGCATTATAGACTGATGCATTAAAACAAATATAGATTTATAGGCACACACTCTTGTTGAATAAGCACATTATAGACAAATACATTGATGGAAAAACATTTATTTCAGGGCCAGGAAATATCTGCTCAGTATCTAAGAGAAATCGGCATAATTCACATCATGTTCTGCAATGTACATGTCAAAATCTTTACATAATATAAAGTAAAATTAATTGTCTGTATAAATACTAGCAATGTGTACATATGAGCATTCTAAATTATTTTAAAGAAAACGTTTGTGCCATTTTCTTTCTTTCTTTTATTCAATACAAACAACCTTTAAAGTATAGAAAAGGAAAAAAGCCTGTCAAGAAATTTTGGTAACTGGCCTTCTATAAGAAAATGTTTGCACAGTAACGTGGTCACTAAATAACAACTACATTCATTCAGTAAGATCATTTTCTTGTCAAGTGCACAAGGGAAGTACACATTTTGCTTGGCATCCAGTTGTACTTGCTTTCTTTTCCTATGGTCCTGTGTGACTATTTTATGTAATCCCGAACACTTCATTCTGTTTATATGGATAATTTCTATTAGCAGCTTTGTCCTTGAGCCAGTCTTTTCTCATCCATTTTTCTCACACATCATATGTTACTCTAGAAACTCATCTGTATTTCATGTCCCATCATTCCTTAAGAACTGCTTTCTATACAATGTTGTAACTTGCTTTAAGCCTTGACATTTTATTTCTTATTCATTTTCTGATTTGGGGATTGATTCACAGGGAGAGTTTTATGCTGCATAAACACCAAATGTCTGCTGTCACACTTAAGAGTTTCTCAAGTTCAATCTAGTGGTTTAAAGAACAGATCATAGGCACTCTCTGTGTCAGTCGTGCGCAACATCAGTTGTTGCTGATTTTGTGCCTTCTTTTTTCTTTTAATAAGTTTAATAGTTTTCAGTGAAGAAGTCCTACTGCCAAGTGTCTCCCCAGTCACATCAACATGCTTAATGAAGATCTGATGATGTTTTCAGAAATAAATACAGAAATGGAATAACAAAACCAAGTGATGTAAAGTATTCAGTATCCTACCTTTTGATATACCAAAATAATAGTTTTATTAAAATAAATATGAATTATTTCACAGGCTTAAGGTTTTTTTTATGTGAACTAAACAGAGCAATGGGATTCTAGAGTTAACATTATAGATACAAATGCTAAAAATTAAGCTTTTGTCTTGATGTTACAAAGAATAACAGTGATATTTCTAAACTGTTTTGATGACCACTTGTAAACGAATTGTTTGTAGATCACACCTCCATATGATTTTCAGCCATCTATTTTATGGCACATCCACAATATTGATATTTCTTGTTTTTCATTAACATTTTGTCTTTTGCCTTATTTTCATCCCAGACTCATTTTAATCTATTATATTTTATTTGCATTGTGCTATAAAATAACTTTCATGAAAATTGCTCTGTCTGGAAAGTTAAAAGATATACAAGAGAACTTGCCTCAGATGACTGGCTTTCCTATAGCAGTCCAGAGGAATATGAGAAGATTCCAGCTTTCTCAGCTTTAGTACTCAGTAAGTACGAAATGTAAGACACCATTAGAACTGGGGAGTCCACCTCTACAAAGAGGTCAGTCACAAGAGGGCTACCTCAGGGATTGGTCCTGGGATTGCTTCTTTTTGCCATTTATTTCTTTGAAATCAAAGCTAATGTCAGTGGCCTCTGGCTGACTAAATTTACAGATGATTGCAAATTAGGAGCTGTTATTAAATTCATCACTGACACAAATGTTCTCTACGAAGGGCTGACATAGACAAATAACTGTTCTCAAATCCATGGATTAAAACTAAATGCCAAGAAATGCAGAATAGTAGCCTTTGGGAGGTTACCTACCCCTGGTAACTATAATGTAGACAACACACCCCTAAGAGTGAACCCAGCAGTCAAGGACTTGGGGACACACATGGACAGTAATCTAGCCTTTGCCATCACACGTCTACAGTAGTGAGAAGCTAATTCTATGTTGTGTAACTTCTAAGCAAAGGTATAGCATCAAGGTCCAAGGAGGTCATTGTTCCACTGTATTTGGCATTCATCAGGCCTATCATTGAGTATAATGCCCCCTTTGGTATGTACCTAACCAGGCACATCCAACAATTGGAACATCCACACAGATTCCTCACTAAAAGAATACAAGGCATAAGTAACATGCCCTATGCAGACAGTGCGATGGCCCTAACCCTGTATCCTGTCTCTAATAGGTTACTGAGGGGAGATCTATGCCTGGCATAAAAGGTATTGTCAGACCCAACCAACTCTTAAATTCTTAGTGCAAAACATATCTGGACAAAGCTTAAAATAATGGGGGGGGGTGTCCAAAAATAGGGGCAGATTATAAATATTGCTGTTATGGATGTAGAAAGTTGTTAGAATAATATGATTTGTGTTAGCATTCATTTTTGAAGGATACGAAGTCTGAAACTCAAATTTATATAATTCTATAGGGACTTCAATCTACAGTTTTCTGCCAGAAAACCAAACGTTTATGAGGAACAGACCAAACAGTCTAAAATTATGAGGCAAACATTTTGGCGTTTCTGTATCTGGACAGTTGAGAGTATGGATCTCCTGCATATCTGCAAAACAAACAGCACCAGAATTTCCCATTCTAAAGATTTAAATCTTGCCTGTGATATAAATAGGACCTGCTGAAAAGGCAGGTATGTATCACAGCGATTACCCCTTCTCTGGAACAGGCTCTCCATTCATGTGAAGCAGAGCGCCTCCCTAACCCAATTCAAGTGTAACTTGGACAATTGAATGGGGAGCAGGAAATTCACCTCTGTCTTGGTGCCTATATCTCTATTGGACACATGCAGACTGTAAAGGGTTAATCTCCCAGGCCTCTGCTTGTAAATGTTTCATCTCTCAAGAACCTGCAAACACTTATCATAGGTACCAACATTTGTCAGAGATTTGGGATGCATGACTAGGCTTAAAAAGGCCCTTGTGGTTGTTAGCCTAGTACATACATATGAACGTATTACTTTTTACTCCATTACTCTCTAAACTAACAAGGCAAACCTAACAATATGTTGTTGCACAGTTAAAATAAATTTATATCTCCTCAATTCTGTAGTTGGTTCTAGAACTAATATTCAGATATTATTTGGCACATGACGGCTGGCATGTAACAAACATTTTCGTCTCATATAGTTTTTAAACAAATATCTGTCAATGAGGAACTTTCTTTTTTAAGTTAACTTTTCTAGCAGATTGTTATGTCAGCAATATCACACAAAGTGGAATGAAGTGAACAGATGCTACTCCATGTCCAAAATGGTGTCATGAAGCACATAGCTTGTTTGTTTTGCTTGTGGATTTGTTGCATGCAGTTCTTTTCTAAGTATCACCAAGTGAACAAAAATCCATTTTATATTGTAAACAATGGAGAAAGACAAACAATGGAAACTTAGGTACAGCATAGAATAACCAGTTAGAATAAGTAACATGTTTGGAAGAGACAGGAAAATATCCAGCTATACAGAGGAAATATATTTGGACACAAGTAAAACATGGAAACAACTTAAAAAGCATCTAGAAACCATGAGTAAAACCAAGACCTTGAGATGAAGGTAGCAATGCTAACCATTATGCTTCAGTGACAACTGCTTTAAGATCATGACTTCTGCTACTTTTATATCTGTAAAGTGAACAAGTCTGAATTACCTTACACATTTTTGACTCATCTCTGGCAAACATCCTTTTAAATGCAGGGAGGTTATGCATATCATGTAAAATGATAAAACATTTTCTTATTATATCAATACTGTTTTGTTGAAAGAGTGGCAGAGGAGTTATTTCTTACATCTGTTTTGTAATTATGTTGAAATTCACTTCTATGTGATTTTACTTTTATACTACTGGATTACAGTTGTGCAGTGAAATCTACTTTCTTATCCTGTTGTTACTGGTGGTGAAGCTGGGAAACTACCACAACATCCCCAAGGACAAGTGTTCAATCTGCATTCAAATTGCAATAAGATGTGAACTCACTCCAGCTGAGAGAATTGATCCGGAATAAGAGGAAGGGAAGAAGGGGGTGTATGGAAAGAATATGACCAGCATAGTGGTTCAGTGGAACCTCTGCTGCAGAGCTCTAGGGTGCAGGGTTCAGCCCTGACTTTTGTCTGCATGGAGTTTGCATGCTCTTCTCATGACTGTATGAGTGTTCTGTGAGTACATCTGATTCTTCTCACATCCCAAAGACTTGCTGATTGTTTAGGGTTTCTGTTGAAATGCTGAGGATCATAACTGTAATCCATGGAATACTAAGATTGCAAGTGTGAAATGGGAGCTTTTAAGTCATAGGTGTAATAACTCAGTATATTACCTCTCCATTAAGGTACAGCAGTTTCAGAGTCAGTATATGTAAGTAGTAGGGGTGTGAAGAGGCAAGCCCCAAACACCACGGTGGTACAATGGGTGAATGTTGCTTATCTTGACCTGACCAAGGCTTTTGACCCTATATGACATGCTGGTTTTATCGAAAAAGTTAGACAAACTTAATGTAGACTGCTACATTGTTCACTGAATTGCAAACTGGCTATCCAGCAGATCCCAAGTAGTTGAAGTTGCTGGTACCTTCTCTGAATGTAAAATTATAACTAGTGGGATACTGTAGGAATCAGTGTTAGTTCCCTTCCTGTTTGGCATTTATTTTGCATTTAAGCCACTATCCCTGAAGTGTGGTAGACAGGTTTGCTGATGACTACAAGCCCGGCACTATCTGCTCATCCACTGACACTAAACTGCTTCAAAAATTGCTGGCACATACCTGGTGTACTGTAAACAGTCTGAAGCTAACAAAGGCCCCATGGCAGTTATTTAAAAAAGAGTAGTTTATATATATATATATATATATATATATATATATATATATATATATATATATATATATACATACACACACACATACATACATACATACATATAGCTTATATACAATGCCTTTTATTTACATAGCTGCATTATTTACATATATTTACAAACTTTTACATTTTATACATTGTTTTAACTGTGTACCCCCACCTTTTTTCCATAGCTAAAATCATATTTTCTCCAAAATATTTGCCATCACCCATTTTCCATTAAACTTGATTTTATTAACTCTTTCAGTCCATATTTTCCATATGACATAACATATAATTCTGTCAGGTGTTTTAGCTTCTTCTTGTTTTTTTTCCCACCATAATAACTACATTCAATCATATTCATGTTTATCTGTTCCACATTTTTATATTCCTTTAACATATTACATCTTCATATTTTATTCCATAAATCCTTTACTCTTATACAATTCAAAAATACATGTTCTGTAGTTTCATATTCTCCATATATATGACATATTCTATCTTGTGTTTTTTACATGGCATATTTGCCTTACAAGGTAAATTTCTTATGGATAATATCCAAAAGAAATCATTGCATTCATGGGTCTTTTTGTACAATATAAATCTCATTTTTATTGCCTTTTTACCTCCATTTCTAAATCTTTCCATGAATGAATATAATAAAAGGCTTTCATAATATTCTGATGACATTCTTTTCTATCCTTCTCAGTTTCATCTATTTTTAATTTCCATAGCATGGTTTTATTTTGGTATTCTTTAAATTTTTCATTAACATCTTCATTAAGTCATTTACCTGCCTCCATTTCCCAAAACACTTGATATTTATTTATTTTTGACAATACTATCAATAATATTTTCAACATTTATATAACATTTCAAGGCTTCATGTAAGTTCATTAATGGTGCATACACTATAGGATTCAACAATCCCAGTCCTCCTTGTTCTTTTTTCATATATAATAGTCTTCTTTTGACTGGATTCAACCTGGAACCCCATATAAAGGACAATAATATGTTCAGAAGAAATATAGTTTTTAGATGGCTTTTTGAAGTTATATGTTGGTTCTTTAAATTTTAATTGCTTTTAATTACATTTAGGGTTAACCATGATGTATATATGGGTGGAGCTCTGTAATGAATATTGTCTGATGAAGCAGCTTGACTGCGAAAGCGCTCACCGTTATTGTTTGTTACAGTTTATTAAAGTTATTTATTGCCGTGGTCCAGTGCTCGCATATTTTTATGAAAATAATATGTTCATTAACTATTTTTCATATTTTGTAGGAATCATATAATTATTTGCTATATAAGCAAATTTTTTTATCACCATCATATTTACCAACTAAGCTTTCTTCCTATATGAGAATTAAAATGATTTCCAAAATAATATCATAACTGTTATTTCTTTAAATAACATTTTTTACTGTTCTTCTACATACACATTTTGTCCAAACTTTATTCCCAAAACTTCTATAACCTCCATATTAAATTTTATGCCATTCATGTTTCCTATCAGACCAAAACCTTTACTTTTTTCTTTATTTATATATAATCCAATTTCATTTAATATGATTTGCTTTTGAATGACTGTTTCCATATCTTCTTTATCACTTGTAATTATTATAATGACATCAGCATAGGTATACATTACTGGTAATTGTAGTTCACTCCATATTCTGTATCCTGCTTTGTCTTCCATTTTATTAATTTTGTTTACTATCATATTCATAATCATTGAAAATATAATACTACTACTAGCTGGGCATCCTTGTCTTATTCCAGGTCTTATAGGTTAGATTTCATAAGTTTAGGTCTAGGCCTATATAAGCCTAACAGCTAGAAGTGTATGTAGTTACACCCTTAGATAGGAGAAATAATACTACACCTTTTTTTTTTTTACTACGCCTCTGTCTAGTAGAGAAGAGATGAAGAGATGACCCGTGTCTCATTCAGTCCTAACTGACTAGTACAGTATCAAACAAGGCTTGCAGGTCTTGAACCTGCCTACTGCACTCAGTCACTGGATTTACAACTAAGCCATCTTATTTGAAGCTTTTCATCACTAATCCATCCATTAACATTAAGTTTAACAATAAGCAACATTTCTATTATAAACTGATTAAATTACATTTATTATTCTTTTACTAATGTTATATGCATTTAAAATATCCCATAACATTTCATGTTTAATTATATCATATACTTAAGTCTCCTATCATAATTTTTGCATTAACATTTGTATTTATGATATCATCCACCACTTTTTTTTAATCCATAACAAGTCTTGCACTCCTTTCCTTTTCTGCCAAATACACTTTGCTCATATAACTTTTGCATTCTGTTTGTTAATCCTTTAGTTAAGATTCTCATAAAAATCTTAAAATCTGTATTATTTAAAGTTATAGGTCTCCAATTCATTATATCATCTTTGTCTCCTTTTTTCCATATAAACTTTATAACCCCTATACATATTTCTTTATAGTTTATTCTCATTTCCAACCATTTATTCAATACTTCTATGAATTTAACTTTTTTCCAATATTCCATATCATTATACATATTATATTTGATACCATCTAAACCTTTTGATGTATTCATATTTATGTCTTTCAACACTTCATTTACTTCTTCAATACTTATGCTTTTCTTTACATATATATTATCCTCTATTTAATCTGCTTGTTTTATATTTTCTTTTGTTTTTATTTATTTTTTTATATAAAAATCAAATATATATAGTTTAATAATTTTGTATACCTTCCAGTGTTTTACTTGTATTCCTTCTTTATTCTTTAGCTCTCTTATTATTCTATTTTCTTCTTTAACTACTTTACTTGAATAAGGTGCTGCTACTTCTTTTTTCCCTTGTAAACAATATTTTTGTTTATATAACAGCTTATTGATGTTTATTTGATTCTTTTCATATATTTCTCTTTCTTTCACATAGAATATTTGCTCTTTATTTACTATGTATTGAAATATTTCTTGGGTTATTATCATATACCATTCTTTTCTTTCTTTCTCTTATTTTCAATACATCCTAAAAAACATACTTTATATTTTTCTTTAAAACTAATCTACCATATAGTATAATTTTTATAAAATTCTCTCATATCTATATGATTCTCCCATAATGTATATATTACTTTCTTGTCTTCTTGTTCTAGTTTTTTTAGCTAATCTTTTAATTCCTTTTCCTATTTTTATATAATCTTCCTTTTGATGTATTCTTATCCATATTGCTAAATGATCATAAAAATCTGGTCTCTTTTACTCTTTGCTGTATAATTTTTAACCCTTCTGATATAAAAAATAGTCAATTTCAGTCAAACTCTTATAAGTTTAATGACTATAGTCCCAGATATATAATTTCCATATTTCATGATTTCATTAACTATTTTAACATCATATCCTTTTATGTTCATTCTTAAATTACAATTGAAATCTCCTACTATTATTATATTCATGTTGACACCTACATAATTTGATAACTTTCTAAACATTTCTTTTCTTTCTTTTTTGATAACATATACATATAAGGCATGTCTGAAAACATTATTCTTCCATCTTAAATCTATTATAGTGATGTGTGCTAATTCCACTATTGTGACATCTAATATTTTTATGTTATCTTGACATAATATGTATAAGCCCAAACACATTTCCTTTCTCATATTCCAAACAATAGTTCCATTCCATAATTTTTCTGCTTGTACTCTTTCTTCAACTGTTAATAAGCCAATATCCTCTAATATAATCACGTTAGCATCTAATAATGCACACCATTCTAATATGCCAATTCTCCTTTGAATATTTTTCATACTATTAACATTAATACTATTTTCAGTTTCTAACAAAGGAGTGAAAACAAATAAAAATAATTTACCTTTTTTACTCTCTTTAACTAGCATACCTTTGTATTTTCTTTTCCTTTTTAACTCTTTTTCCTATATAGCCTTTCTTCCTTTCACTATCTGCCAAGCCACATATTCATTTCCACTTGTATCAATTTTTTGTTCCTCTCCTTTTTTTTGCCTTCTTTAACATTTATATCTGTAATCTTGTCTACCTCATTCTAATTTACATTTTCCTGTACTGCATTTTTTTCTTGTTCCACGTCTTGTATAACTTCTTCTACAACTTGTTGTTCCTCATTTTCACAGTCTAACCAAACATGCCCTGTAGTACCACACTTTTTTACATTTTATTTCACATTTTTTTGCTTCATGTCCTGTCTGTCCACATATAAAACATTTCCTTTTGTTACATTCACTAATCAAATGATAGTCTTTTCCACAAAAAAGCAAGTTTTGGGCTGACCCCTATATTTAACAAAACCTATATTGCCATTCACATTCATAACACTCGGTGTATACTTCATATTGTCATTTTCCAGATTCAGTATAAGCCTACATTCCCAACCTCCAGTCCACAGTCCTCTTTCATCATAAATCTTTGTCGCATCCATGACATCCTTACAGAGTCATTAAATACATTTTTAATTCAAAAGCCTCTACTTCTGTTCTAAATTGCACCATTATCCTTTTCTTAGTTTGTCTAAAAAAGGATTGAATGACATATTCTGACCACAGATAAACATTGTTTTTAATAAAAATAAAATGCTCTTACCTCTTTTACAGAGACACCCAATGGTGCAGTTAATGAGTCCAGACTTCATAGCTGTCAAGTCCTTTGTCCTTTTTACTACTTATTTGAATAGTATACCATTTCTTAACTTGTTTCATTTCTTCTCCTTTCCCTTCTGTTTCTTTAACTGTCTTCACATAGGTCTTCACTTCTGATTCACTTTTTCTTCCTTCTTCTTCTATCTTCTTCATTATCTCACTGCACGATGCTACTGCCCCATTCTCCGCCTCACTCTGGTCTATTAATTGCTCTAGATAATCATCCCGCAACCCTCTAGACTGGAGGGTTGTAGTAGTACATCCCGTTTGACTTGCCGATTCACTCTCGAACAGCTTCTGCTGAAACACCTCTTTGGTAAAAGCTAGCTGTTCATCTACCATGTAACTTGGATCCACCTTCTCCTTCTCCTCTGATACAGACACTTCAATGAGCTCTCCATCAGCCTTCACATTTGGTAGTGATGCTACCATTTCTGAACTGAACTGCTTAACAGCTCCTTAGTCAAAATTTCTTCCACTGTTGCTCCTCCAATTTTTCCGGTCTGCCTTTGCTCCTGGAATGGAGCGGAAGATGATAGCATCACACACACAAAGCTTTCCCTTGCACAGAGTAGAGGAAGTTCTCTGGTGTCCAGGCCAAATTTCCCCTACTAGTAGTATAAATACCACCTCAGGTCTCTGCTGAAAAGAGTCCACCAGCAAAATAGGACTAACCTGGTCAACAAAAGGATAAATAAAAAAAATAAATAATAGAAATGCAAAAACTTGCAGGACAGTAGGGTTTGGCCGAAGAAGCTGCCCCACTTCATATTCTATAAGCAGATCTCCTCTTCAAACAGTTAGTGGCATATATCTCTCTCACTTGATGTTCATGTTTCCACCATAGTCAGGAAACCCTTCTGTTTGGTCCAGTTGATTTTCAAGGGAATATATTCAAGCTCTAAAGATATCATATTACTACTGTACTCTTTCGTTATCAGACCAATAATTGAATATAATGCTTCTTTGGCATATACTCATCCAAACATATCACCCAACTGAATAGGCTCCAATGATTTTTTTAACTAAAAAATAAATAAAGGTGCAGATTCAATAAAGCCTACACTAAGTGTACGTGATATGTACTCAAGAACATTCTTATCACATTTTTTTTTGCTTTCTAGTCACTTAGAAAAATTACAGTACATGTAGTCTACACTTTCTGGTAACCTTTATGAATGCCTGTCAATATTTAAAGCTGCATGAATATCAGTAGGCAATCTAAAATTAGGAGGAAGAAGGTGTGGGTTATGTCTGTGGTGTCTGTTCACTCAGAATGGTGTACGCTTAGTGTAGGCTTTATTGAATCCCGGGGAAGACCTTAAATCCTTCAATGATTCTGATTGGCTGTTACAGCTGTCCTTATACTCAGTAGCCTACCATCAGCTCTGAGGTGACTTGCATCTTATTTTTTGAGCAATAAAAGACCCAATCTTTATTTGACATCATATTTTTTCACAAAAATAGTGGCTTTATAAACAACTCTATTAGGGACCTAATTTATACCAAAAAAAAAAATAATAAATAAATAAATAAACAAGAGGCACTGGAGGGATAGGTTCTTAACTCAACATATTCCCAGCCTATAGAATACGTTACCAATACAGGTCAAGCAAAGTACTGCTTTGTCTGCCCTTAAGGCTAGTCTTGATGACTGGATGTGTAGACATAATCTACATCAGAGTCCCGTGTGGTCCTGCTTGATATGGAAGGTGAACATAATTAAGCAGTCATAGAGTGTGAGAAGAACTCTTGAGTGTGTCTACTTAAAGGCGTATGGGGCTAGGCCTCTTATGGTCCCTGCGACTGCTTGCTTAATATTGCTCTTACGTTTCCACAACAACTCCTTTCTCAAGTATTGTTATCTCAGACTTTCACAGTGATGTTTTTTGAAGTGTGTCTGAAGGATTCAGTAGAGAAGAAGGGTTCCCATATTTTCATATACTGTAGGTGAATCAGTGACTATACTCTGACCTACATTGCTATAACTGGGCAGTGGGTGATCTTGATCTTTCCTGTTCCCAAAACTTTAATTTTAATAATCATAATCTACAACACATTGTATTGCTGGTACATTTCTGAATTTGAAATGGCCCACTTAGATGTTTAGTTTCTTGCATGGGAACAAGTTTATATAGTAAATATCTTCCAAGCCTTCTCAGTCATACCTCATGTCATCTGATAATACTTCAGACAGTGTTAATTACCTGAGACTAGGGAACCTGACCTTTGTACTGTAATGTTCCTTAATGGTGAAGGACTTCATCTAGGAGGTCCGTAATGTGCAAAGCTTGATTTCTGCTGTTATACACTATGCCCCTAGAAAAGTCTGACATGAAAATGCCTTTGGCAAATACAAATCTGATAAATATGAGCCCACACATTCAAGAATATAAATAAAAATATATAAGTAAAAAAAAAAATAACTAAATAAAATGAACATCAGTATTACAATGTCAGTGTTTTCTGCACTCCTGATGAGTAGTATACAACTGTACTTCCCACTGCCCCACCACAAAATTAGTTGAAGAAAGTTGCTTTACTTTAGTAGTCTTTAAAAAGTCTGCAATTACATACAACATGGGCACACTCACCAAAAGTCATTTTTCCTTATGGAGTCTCTGTTGTTTTAAATTGTTTTTAAAGTAAATCATCTAGTCTGAGGCAAACTGTAAACATACTATTATTTGCAGTATAATAATTGCAGTTGTTAACCACATAAGTTCATTGGATGCACAATTCCCTTTTACTGGACAATGCTGGTTAAGTAACTTGCTCAAAGTCACACAGTAAGCAAATGGAGGTGAAGGGGAATCAAGCCAAGGGTGACTGCTGACTCTGGGAGAAGTAACACATGGTCTTAAACTTCAGTACCAAACTGTCAGCTCTGCATACCTCTCATGTAACTGAAGTATTTCTCTTAAGCGGATGTATTAGATCTTAGATGCTCTCTTCCTATGAAGTCATATGTAATAATTTAAGTATGCTAACCTTTAAAGTGCATCAGAGCTAATCTTACTTCGTATACTGCTTTGTTACCTGCCACAGTTTCACATACTCAACTTTAATACTTTGACTTGGAGGAGTACGATTAGTATTTTTCACTTGTGATAGGAATTCCCATTCTTAGTTTAATCTTCTTATCAATGTCAAAAATCTACTACAGCAGTTTCAGCTGGAGAATACCCCGTATTACATCACATTACACATGAGGTTCCTACCGGGATAGAGTCTTCATAGTGAGAGACAGAGTAGATGCTAAAGCAACACAATTAATTATACTGCATTGCATTAGGTTACATAGTGCGACTACAGAAGGGTACAGTCTGTCAGTGGAGTTTACCATTTAAGTACAGTTTATATATAGCTGCTGCCTCCTCTCACCTGGGTTTACCTAATTCATCAATATGCAGGTCATCATGCAATTAAGATAGTGGAAGTAAACATTAACTATGGTCAGTGGCATCTAAAATAGAACTATTGATGTACAACAATGTTTCCCTACTAAAGCTCCAAATGATTACCCATGGATAACCCAAATAGTTAAAGAATTAATTCATATGAGGTGCAATACCTGGAAACCGTGGAGATCTACAAATGATGATTCACACACTAATTACTTTCCTCTAAAAGACAGAACAAGGATTAAGATAGTAAAATTTTCCTATTGTAAAATTGATAGATTGAACTATCTGGGAATCCTAAATCACACTTGATAGAGAGTTCAAAAGTCGTTTGTGTCACTCTAAGTACTCCTTTCTTATACCTATGATTAATAAGGATGCTATAGTAGTTTCATACCAAGTTAACTTGTGACCTATCTTATCCTTAACAGAAACAGGACATATTCCCCTTTCATTATCTCTCCCTGGTTACTCTGATGTCTACACAAATCTCTCCAAGTTCTGTGTCAGTGTGGTGTTTATCTATATCTTGGGTTAAAAAAGCTTTAAAATTGGGCTGCTACTTACATATTCAAGCTTCTTATGTGCCCTGTTCAAGTGTTAGTACTTGTGCCTGGAAGTCAAAGCTGATAAAGCACTTTGCCCTCCTATACTTTTTGGTAGGTATGTTGATCAAGTAAAGGATCGCCAATCGCAACCATTTGTTATGTGTTCTCAACATGGATGCCTAGAGTCACTTCTCAGGCTTTGGTCTTCTGGTGAATTCCTTGGCATCCATGTCTTAAACACATAAAATGGTTATGATCAGAAACCCACTCATAATTAGGCAATAACTCATGACTGATTGTGTTTGGTTGGTGTGGTTTGATCATGAATGGAACGTTATGGCACACGGAATTTGTAAGATTAAGAATGAGAAATAGTACTCATTATGAGCTACGGTACAGATCTATAAAATGTGACAATAGTGAAAAGTCGACTTACACAGAAGGAAAAAGTCATGGTTGGCCATTCACTGGAATGTTGCGGAAGAGAATCAGAGATTCACACTACTTGAAAAGATTACCTTAGCTATAACACAGTGCTTCTGTATGCCAAACAATCAGTTTGTTTTAGTCTTGACTTTGTGACAGAGCCCAGAGCATCATAACATCATGACAGACAGCTGGGGGAAGGCAAAAGAAAAAAATGACCAGAAAATAGAGGAGAAAATATAAATGTCTTGAAAATAAATGAAGTTTTCTTTGTAAACCACTTACTCATGCTGCTACCTATGACATAATTAAAACAATAACCAAAATTAGTTATAGGTGACTTATCCATGGTTGTGACAGAATAATTTGAGATGCTTACAGATTATACAGCAATATAGCCATGTATGTATCTTCTTTTCTGTGTAGATTGCTTAGGAACTGTCTATTTTTTTAATCATTGCATGGCCTAGTAATTACTTCCCCAACATTAAAATGGTTTGTCTATTTAAACAACTAATCCTTGTTGATTTGTTCTAAGGAAGAATAATTCCACTCGGTGCCCTCTAATTTACATTTGTTTTGTATCCTGAAATATTACCATATTTTGATAAAATGTCAATCAGCTGTTGATGAGCATGATTTGTATTTGTTAAATAATCTGAAAAGCTTCCTGCGAGAAATGCAAGCTTATACTGTTCCTACTCAGGTAATCCTTTCCATTGTTTACTAATCACAAGTGCAGGTGTTTAATGAAAAAGGCAAAGATAAGTGAAGAAAGGAAGAAATCCTGTCTTGTAGCTACAGTTATATAAAAGACTCCGGCAGTTTAACATCTGCATTTCAATTTTTTCTCCAGACCCTTAATGTAAAGAAACACGTCTACCTGAATATCAGAAAAGTTGAAATAAAATAATGATTTTCTGGTAGAAAAATCAGCTAATGTTGACAGATGTTCATCCTGTTAATATTAAGTATTGCTAATGAATATAGTCTCTGTTTGACTTATACATAATATGTTTTATCTACTTTCATTTATTTTTTGGGTAGGTGGCCTGGGCCACAAGGACACATTTCAATCTATGATAATGGTGTAAAAAGGCTAAAAGAAATATGTTGAAGTGAAGACAGGTGACAAACACAGATCACATTATGAATGTAGTCAGGCATAAACAAATTAACAGGAAGAAGAAGACAAGCAAACTGTTGCCAATCTAGATAAATATTTAGATAAACCTGATAATAATTTTGTGACAAAACCATGAATTAATAAGTGAAAGCAATACGTATGCATTGATATTACTGCCAGAAATGGGACACATGCATCTGCTATCATTGTCTCCTTGCTGGAGTGTAAGGTACATAATTGTGAGCCTTAGAACTAAAGAAAAATAAAGTGTGATTGTCAAACAAATGCACTGAATCTCAAAGCTCTCTGTAATGCTATCAAAGCATTTTGCAAGGGGGTTCCACCCTCCTGTACTCAGTTTTGGAAGCTGTACCTCTACACCCCTGCTATTTATAATTAATTCTGAGATCATTGTGCCTTCACATAAGAGACCTGATTTAAGATCTGGTGTAGGACTGCACACTTTTTTCAGTGCTATCACTGGCCTGAATGTGCTACAGTTCTACATTTACTTAGAAACTTCCCAATCTTGAAGATTTGGTTTTGAGACATTAATTTAGACGGGACTGTCCATGACCGAGTTAATCAAGGGGACAGACAGAGAAAAAAACAATGAATTTTAAAGATAAAATGGAATGGTGTGCAGCCCTGACTTTTCCAGCAGCCACAGAGGTGATTTTTATTTTTTCTCAGTGGCAGCAGCATCATTAACATGGAGTGAGAGTTTGATTGACTGCATCATTTTTACCTGATTTTATTCCTAGCTAAGAGGGTGTAGTTATGATGGAATGGGAGAGTTTGATAATGGAAATGAAAGAGATATGACTTCTGTGGAGGATGGATAGATTAGCATTTGAAGAAAAAGTTTTATCTGGTGAATTCTACATTAATGTGACAACATATATGCTAAATGTTTATGTGATCCCAGAAAAATATGAAAGGAAATTGTTCAGTTGATATTTTCTTTCTATAGGGTTCATTTTAATTTCATTCATTGAAAAATACACACCCCAGTTTTCACATCACCCAAACCCTTACTTTTATAATTATTCAAGGTCATTCTAATTTCCTTGTAAACATCTAGTCAAACAATAGTAAAAAACGACCAACACAGGCAATGCTCCAGGTTCACAAACAGTCTTTTAATAAAAAAACACACAAGCACTTTCACCAAATGCTTCTTCAGGTGTGAGATAAAAACTAAGCACCTAAGGCACCATATTTAACTATTAAATTGAAGTCACATGACAGAGCAAATTCCATCTTAAAGATACACATCCTACAATTCATTCAAAAACCATTAAAAATATACATATATAAAATTGATACAAAAAGTATATGAAACATACATCATTCTAAGGACAAATACACATGTATTTAACCACAGAGATAACACAGAAATAAAAAACAGGTCTATATTACAACAGCAAAGAGGTATTTAATCGAATGCCTCTTCACCGACACATATAGAGCGAACGCATTAAAGTGCGAATGCTCAGAACACCGATTTCTTTCCCCGAGAAAGTACTAACATACACACACACTTTCAAACATTACAATGTGCGGGGCTCTGCCCCCCACACCCCCCTTCATGGGGGGCTGAGCCCCCAACACCCCCCCAACTAAGTATAGCAACTCCGAGATCGCACTACAGTGGGGAAAGGGGCAAACACATGGGGAAGGCCAAGCAATTTCTTTCCCAGGGAAAGAAATTGCTGTTCTGAGCATTCCCGCTTTAGTGCGTTTGTTCTATATGTGTCGGCAAAGAGACGTTCGATTAAACGCCTCTTCACTGTTGTAATATAGACCCATATAAAACATATATATGTATATATCTATAAAAGTATATAAAATATACACATGCACATCATATTAAAAACAAATGTATATGTATTTGATCATGAAGGTAGCATATGATATATAGCCAACCACTCATTTCCTTCGTAGTGGTCTGGCTTTCAAGGCTGGTCTCAATGGTATGGAATCATTCAAGCCATGCCCTGCATTTGCTCTCAACCTAATAATCCACTGGGCTTCCAATTTTTCCGAACTTAATCTCATATCCCCTCCTCTCTTATTACCATAATTCACTCCTATAACTAAAAAAACAAAACTGTGTGTACTATCCGTGTTAGCAACATGTTTCGCTAACGCATTAAACATGCTTTTCTTGCCTATATGATATACATGCTCCCTAATCCTATCTTTTAGCATCCTGTCAGTCTTCCCAACATATAATTTACTGCATACCCTACATACAGCTAAATATATCACATGCATACTAGTACAAGTGGCCTTAATCTTAAAACTAAACCATTCTCCTGTATCTGGATGCAAAAAGATGGAACTATCATTAATATATGGACAGAAGGAACACTTCCTACAGGGAGTAGTTATTCCTTGTGTAACTGATGTATTAGTATCCCTTGCACCACAAAGGCATCCCTTCAAGGACCTTTTATTTCTGAAAACAAACTGAGGTGTTGAATCCAAATATTAACTGACTTGCTCATTAGTCATTAGAATATCCCAGTTTTTTCTAATAATGCTAGTATACTGACTAATATTCCTTGAATAACAGAATGCCACTCTTAAGTTGTTATTATACCTCCTTCTCACTTATAACTACTGTCATCCTTTGTCTGTTCAGAGAAATAAGGTTTAGCTCTTGTACTTCTCATATTTACCACATTCTCTACATTCTTCTCTATCATATCTCTATCATACCCTCTATGCACCAGCTCAGTGCTAGTGGTATTACGCTGTTGTTGAAAGTCTTGTTCACTCGCATTGAGTTTAGAAGCTCTATATAGCTGATTGTGTATACGACTTTCCTAAAAATATACTGTGGATGCATACTTTCTCTGCTAATCAGATGGTTTACTCTACATTCTTTCCTATAAAGCCTGGTCCCAAGCAAGTTCCTATCATCCCTAAAAATGGTCACATCTAGAAAGATACCATTCGTATGAGACAATTTCACAGTAAATGTCAAAAAATGGGTAAATCTATTCAGGGAGTCAACAAACTCCATCAAGGTCGCAGGGGTACCATCCCATAATACAAAGAGGTCATCTACAAATCTTCTATAAAATAAAACCTGTTTATTAAAAGAACATCCTACAAGATACTCACTTTCCCAAGTTAATTAGTCATTAACAAGCCTACACAATGTAAGTGCATAAGTGTGACGAGCAGCAGCACTCATTGGATATGCATGCTGGGCATCATGCTTACACATTCAGACACTACCTATGTGAAGCTATTGCGTCATATGATTGTGTTTAAATAATTTTTATGAGATAAAAGGGATGAGAGAGGCTTTTATGCAGTCACCAATGTGACAGGAGAATGGCAATAATGCAAAATGTAGGGCTAATCACAGATTCGAACACCTGCTTTACTAAGGCAACAGCATACAGAACATTGTCTAATTTTGTCAAGCCACTGCAAAAGCCTTAGTACTTTTCTTATGAAGTCACATCTCTCATCCAGTAACATCACTGTTATCAAATAAAGCATTTCTCTGTGAAAATTAGCAGATATTCTTGTAATAGGAATCCCCCAGCTATACATGTACACAGCAGATAGCTGGGTGACAACATTGTTATATACATGCACATTCACAGTCATACTGACACAAGTGAGCCTAAGCAGTAATTGCTGGATTTGAACTGACTACCTAAAATCACAAGGTACAGAACATTACCTGAATTGCCTGCACCATAACATGTCAGTTTAAAATTGTGCACATTTGAATGGATGACATCACCATTGTTTAATATGATGATATTCTTCTAAAAACGAAAGAGGGTGGTTGAAGAGCACAGTAACAGTACACAGCTACACAACCTATATATCTTAAAAGCTTTCTATACACAACACAACAGACAAACACACACAGTAACTAATTGTTGTTGGATTTAAACCACCTACCTATTTAGTTATACAGTATAGAGAGCACAGTAGCAACAGCCAGCATCATAGGATAAGTCATACAACTATGATGTAGTTCATTTTTGAAAGCATGATGTAATCACTGTGTTTCCAAAACTTGGTATTCCCTAAGGATAATAGAAATTCATAGAGTAGTCCTCTGCCAGTTAAAATACATCTCCTAAGTGGAAGTTTACATAAGACGTGTTGTCATAGTGCCAATTGTGCATAACAGTAATCACACTAGTTAAGTAATGCTGGGTTTGAATCCCCTGACTATCTAGTTACACAATCTAGAGAACACAGTATTTACTGCAAGCACCACAGAAGACAGACTTTTATAGTGGGAGAGTGTACTTATGAAAGGATGACCTCATCAGTGTGTTGCAGAGAAGTTGTTTGTGGTAAAAGTGGAATAATTTGCAGAGGCAGCTGTACCCAAAGTTAAAGTTTTCTCCTGAGTGAAAGTAGACACAGCACATCTTTCATTGATGCTTTACTTATCTGACACTAGTACTATACACGCTTTACTATCAAAAGTTTGAACAGAGATGCTTCACAGATGGAAAACTCAAAACATGGATTTTCAAAAGTTTATATCAGTGAATGCAGTGTGCATTCACTAATATAAACTTGAAGCACTGTGCAGAGATCATGGTACAGTGTGGCTTGGAAAATTCATCTCTTTCCTCACTGTAGTGAGATCTTTGAGTTGGAATATATAGTTAGTAGGGGGTGTGGAGGGCACATCCCCCCCATAGGGGGTGCAGGGGGGCTTGCCCCCCTGCAAAAACGTGATGTTAGGTATAGGAGTTCCCTTTACCTGAGCTCCTATATAGACATCATGTAATCTGTTCGGCAACAATGTTGAATCTGCTGAATTTGTTCAGCTGATGCGACATTGTGTCATACAATACATTTTGACTTTCATTGTTTTTCTTCGGTGTGTCGAATGGAAATTATTTTTCCTTTAAACATTTTAATAGTAAACCACCATGCACACACACACACAAGTTCACCACTGTCAAATTCAAACCACCTACCAAACTAGTTGCACAATCTAGATTACACAGTATGAATTGCAAGTGCTCCA
The DNA here is from genome assembly GCF_019279795.1 of Protopterus annectens. Lineage (NCBI taxonomy): Eukaryota > Metazoa > Chordata > Ceratodontiformes > Protopteridae > Protopterus > Protopterus annectens. The sequence goes on from NC_056725.1 coordinate 1,615,935,481, forward strand.
GGAGAAGTCAGACTCATAAGGACAAAAGAGTGTACTTTTGACAGGATGACCTCAGTGTGTTGCAGAGAAGATGTCTGTGTTAAAAATGGAATAAAGTGCAAAGGCAACTGTGTCCAAAGTTAAAGCTTTCTCCTGAGAGGAAGTGGGCACAACACATCTGTTGCTGAACCTCTACTTACCCAACACTAGCACCACATACACACATTTAACACTCAGATTTGGAGAACCTACTTTCTAGCTAGACAATCTAGAGAACACAGTATGAATTGCAAGCACCTCAGGAGAAATCTGACTTTAAATATGTAAAAATGCTCATTTGTAAGTATTAAAACTTCACTGTTTGAAACATCAGCTACTATGCATCACAGGTTTTAGGACAAATGCATGTGTCTGGACAGGCAAGTGTAAAAGCACTGTGCATGTCCCATGCAATTACATACTTCCCTGATAACATCTATGTACTGTTATTCATGCACATTGCTTTACTATGCTTGACATGTACTTGTTTCACAGTATGGGATGCCAATGAAAATTACATTTGTAAAATAGTGGATTGTTAAGCAAGCATTCATGACAGTTTGAACCGGGATGATTGCATGCAAACAGTAACCATTTATTGTCTCACTGTCAGTTGTCTTGGCTCATGCATGCGCAATGTGCATTGACAATACAAACAGACACTTCCTAAATATGATAGTGTACTTCTGAATAACAGTGATGGATTATGTGTGAAAAAGTTACACACCTTTGTAACAAAGTTGCAAGTGTAACTGTTGGAGTGCATATATACATTAGCACCCTGAATTAACCGAGTCAATATTAGTCTGAAATCCAGACACCTTGGTTTTAAAATTCCATTAAAACATACAGATGTTGTGCAACCTACTCACATGATTTGTTGGTGTAATTTTTGTTACTTCTCTCCGTAAAGTACACAGCTGGTGAGCTCATTTGTGAGTCTGATGACACTGACAACACATTAGCGTATGCATAATCATATCTTGAGGTGTTGAACTTAGAATGGAAATTAGCAGTAAGGTATGGTGTTCTCTGCCGACCTTCACACAAATAAGTAGTATAAACATACAACCATGTCTGAATCTGATGGATTACACAACAGATATGTGTTATGGTCATGTTCACTGCATCATGGTTTACCCATTTGTCATGACAGTTGCAGTTCTTCACTCATGTGTATGGTAGAGGTTAATTATGCAATACATGAGGGATCAAGCATGTTTTTGCTATAGTAAACATGGCTTATGGGAACAGTTTTCAGTCAAGGACAGTTATTTGACAACACAGAAGGAGTGGGATATACAGACATACTAAGAGATGATTAGTTTATGTTTCATTCTGCACACATTTGTGTTGTATTATTCTTTGATTAGTCATCATAATTATTCACACACGGTCTGTACAAGGCAGTGTTCTGAATAGGGAAAAAGCAGTTTAACACAACAGTAGGATAATGTTGTGTTAATAAAGTATTTAGCCAACACTTACACAGAAAGGAGTCATACAAAACATTCAAGAACACGTTGGTATTCATCTGGATTCCAACGCTGACCTTATTCCAAAATAAATCTACAGACCTGAGTATTGTCTAATCACACCACATAGGAACTGGTACTTCACAAAGTTCAAAGCTGACAACAAATTGAAGCAAAGAAAAATTAATATATTAGTCTTTATTGCACTTGTGACAAATTGTAAAATCCCATAAAAAGCATATTACATACACATGAATTATGTCAATACATCATACAGGAAATGTTACTTCATAACATTAATTTTACTGGTTTGAAAGGATAATCACAAAATGATGAGGCAAGAGAGAATGTATGCATCAGGCTTCATCACAATAATGAAACTTTTAACATTACATAAGGTTTTCATTATAGCCAGCAGCATAACAAATGATCAAATGCAGAGATGTGTTGTATTAAATTGTTATGTTGGGGCAGCATGCTTTCTAACAATATTTGCTACTGGAACATCCTATGTGGTCTACACTCAACTCTTCAGCCTGTTCAAGAGAAGATTAGCCTGACTGTACATAGCTAAGCACAGTAGCATTAAGGGCACCAGAGCAATGTGGCTGAAGGCAAAAACTCACAAGATTCTGCCACTAGGCTGTATACTTCCATTTCCCATAAGTTACATGTGCTGCTCAGAGCCAGGCATCGCATAAATGTTGAAGAAACAGACTGATGATACAGAAGGGAGAAGAGACACAAAAAGGGCAGACAAAGACTGGGAGCAAGTACATTATAACAGAAGCAGGATAATGATGGCTCAAAAAATTTGCAGGCAACAGCTACACATGAAATAGTCTAATAAAACAGTCAATAACAATTGGCCTATTTCTGGATTAGAACCCTTGAAAATATGAAAAATAAGTATATACATCTAAGCAGTATCTTGCAAACTACATAGGAACTCCTATTTCACATAAATAACATAATTGAAGGGACAATGACAACTTACTGAAAAAGAAGAGGTTAAGAGAGAGAGAGAGAGAGAGAGAGATGGAGAGAGAGAGAGAGAGAGAGAGAGAAATGCCAAGAGTTTTGTTATACTACATTTATGACCATCTTTATGGTGTGTTGACCATCATTATGGTGTGTTACTGTTATGGGTTCCCTCATTATTAATCTCTCATGCTCTGTATAATACAATGCTTGCTCTAGGGAGCAAAAAGGGGTAGGAGATTAGAAACAAAATTAAGACATAAGCAGGATGAGGGTGGTTTACTAACTATCATTGTTGGGGATAGAATGTTTTTACTAATGCTTTCTTGCTTCACTATTCAAATACTAAGCTAGTAAAGTGTTGTAACTGGAGATAAATACAATTGTTTGAAGTTAAACATATGATAGGAATTTAAAATGTCATGAATAATAATTTGATGAACAGCTATAATCAAACCCTTGACACTATGCAAAAACATTAGTCTACAGACAATAGAATTATCTCAATACACTACATAGGAATCTCTAGTTCATTATATCCAGCAGCCTAAGAACTGTTAGAGTAACTGTTTCAAAGTAGTGCCTTTACTCTGACTTTACAGCACATTTGCACAAAAATAACCAGACCTCTGTTGGCAGTGGCAAAAATTCAGCAATTTTTGCCATTTGAAGTAAAATGCTATTTACCATCAGTCAGCATTGGTGCGTGATGTGAACCTCTGCACAAATGCTGAAGAAAAAAAGTGAAAGCTTCTGATGGGCCATTTCTGGCCATGTGTGTTGTATGTGATTGTATTTTTTGACCAGATTAGATGTGTGATAAAGGGGTTGATAGGACAGTTGTGAAAAAGGGGCCAAGCAGAGGGTAGGACATGGGGAAAGAATACATGTATTTGCAAGAGGGTGGTGGGAGACCACCATAGCTATCAACTTCTTCACAACATTAATGTAGACTTGTACACAAAATGTCATGGCTTTGTAGAGGCACCACGCCATGGATGTTTGAAATAATAGCCAACTGCACCAAATCAAGTGTGTCAGGATGACAGATAGTTGAAATGGAGAGCTATGTATGGAGTATATTTTCTTTCTTTCTTTGTTTTTTTTTTTTGTTGTTTTTGTTTGTTTTTGGAGAGAGAGAGAGAGAGTGCAAGAGAGGAATGTTGGGGAAGGTGCTTAGGGATAAGAGGGTCAGATGGTAGTTAGGGTAGGTAATGTAGCAGGTGCAGACATATAGGATATACAATGCAGAGAGGGATCTTGATGGACACAAATGTTTTGGGGACACCATGATTGGGGATAGGAAGGGAACATCACAGGTGCATCCATGTCAAGCCTGAGAACAATGAGAATCTAGTCCTCACTCTCAAAACTTTCATGACTGTATCCTGTGTTGCGTGCCTCGGTCAATGCTGGATGTGGCATTGTTTTGGCAATCTGATACAAGACCTTTTCAATCCTGATGATTTAGGCACCAAGGACCCTCTCCATTTTTTACACCACCAGCTCTGTCAGCTCCTGATAGGTGACAAAATCACCACCTTCACTACTACTGCTCATGTAGCATACCACTGCACCAGCAGTGGGAGCAGAGCTATCTGATGTACTTGGAGTAGGTATGGCAGGATTTATAGAGGCAGTGCTGGGAGGTTGTAACCCAGATTTGCTGGATGACTGTACTGCCTGTGGTGTGTTGCTGCAGAAAAATGTGGAGGTATGATGGGCTGAACCACAATACTTGGTACAGCTTCATGTGTTGATGATCATTTTGTTTTCAGCAGCAGTATATTAAAAAATATATATATTTATGAATAACAAAAAAAATAGAGATAGGGTCGGGGGAGATAAAAAAGAGAGTGAATTAGATCAATGGCATGTTGCATTAGTTTTTTTATTTCAATACATAATCCAGTGTCAGAAATAAATATGTATAACTCTGGCACATCCCGGTATGATGGAAAGGCATTAATGTGTCATAAAATCAATTAATTACAATTGTATAACATGACAAAAAGAATAATGTATTTGACTATGCCATATCAGATATATATGCATTCAAATTTAATAACTGCATTTGCAAAAAATAATTGTTAATGTCATGCAGTACTGCATTCAATATTTTATAAATACTATCCTGTAAAAAACAAAAAACAAAAAAAAAAAAACAAAACTAATGTTTGTTCCTGGGTATTGAACCCACACAGTTAAACTGACATACTCATTGCTTAATGCAATAACCAAGTGCTATTGAAGCAGGTGTGTATGCTTGATATCAAAATTAAGATATGCCTGCTGAAGATGATATATATTGATTGACTGAAAATGTTTCTCTGCCTTACATTCAGACCTCATGCATACTTATCCCATGATGCTCTGAGGCAAGTTAGTCTCTCCTGATGTGCTTCATGGTTTTCTACTATGTCTTCAGCTATACAGTAGAGAAAAGAAAAAAATACATGAAGGCATAATGAATAACTCTGCTCGCTGAATAATTAATGCCATATCATACACAGGTGATGGTCAGTATAATTACACAACTTATGGGTGTTTGCAGTCTTAAATTCATCCTCTAACTGGCTTAAGAGATCCTGCTTGCACCTGTTCATATCACCATAGTAGAGACAACATTTGTCCCTAGCCTGTGGTATGCCAGTTGCAATGTAGATAGCCTTGGCCAAGCTATTCCAAGCCTCAGCCTTATACTGAGACTGAGTATAATCCCCCTGCAGCAGTCTCTATCTGTAGCACTTGATGAGGAGTGCCACAAAAATCCTGGAGTCCTCAAGACCTCACATTTGTGTTCTAAATGGAACACCATCCTCACCTTCACCAGCCATGTTTGCAGAAGGGGTCTGTATTACCAGATCGAATGTTTAGGTAATCGAACACCTAAACATCGAACTGGTAATATTGAAACTTAAAAACGTGCCTGGCCTAGGGAAAGATTTCCATTGGCCACAAAAAAAAAAAAAATTAAACCCAAACAAAGTGGGGGGGGTTGCCCCTACACCCCCCTAACTAAATATACCAACTCTGAGATTGGTCTATAGTAGACAAAATGGCAAAATCCGGCTAATGGCCAATGGAATTCTTTCTCTATGCTAAATCGTTCATTCACATTTTTTTGCTTTCGATATTACCAGTTCGATGTTTAGGTGTTTGATAACCTAAATATTTGATCTGGTAATAAAGACCCCTGCCAAAGTCAAGCTAGAGATATGTGTTTGAACTGGTGTACAATTCAGATCTTGCATGTAAGAACTTGTGCAGAAAGATGCATAGCCTTGCTAGCTGTATTTGCACAATTCAAAGCACAGCAATGGCTTGGCAGACACTTTGTACTGATTACATCAAAAAGCACAGAAGGGAGGGCATGGCCAAGAGGGTGAGCAGTTAACAGCACTGTTTTTTAACTTGGCTTCATTTTAGCATCTCTGACAGAATTTTTACTAAAAACTCAAATAGAACATTTCAAAACTTGATGGATTTATAGTTGAACATATGCTACAAAAATATCAAGTTTGAAACTCTTTTAATTACATTTTCCTGTCAAGAAAACTAAACAAGAACTAATTGCCTCAGAAAAAGCCTCTCTAAGCACAATGTACAGGACAGTACAATGAAAAAATATATACAGGCTATACTAAGTAACATCAGTGGGTTATCTGTAAAAGCAGATAAATTAGAAAACAATATGGACAATTTTAAAGAGGAATATAAAAAACAAATTGAAGGGCTGAGTGTATATCTTAAACAACAATCACCACAATCTCGTGAAGAAGAGGCAATGTTTGATTTTGATGGAAGATAACTTGAAAGTGAGAATAACATTGAATTTCTTCCGAAACAAAACAACTTATTCTGGGAAAAATAGAAGACAGACAACAGATCTAGAAGGAATAACATCAAGATTTACTGGATTCTTGAAAAAGAAGAGGGAGACTCTATGACTGAATTCCTTAATACCTGGCCGTCTAAAGCTTTGAACCTGTCTGGAGCTTTTTCCTTTGACAATGAAAGGGCACACAGATCACTTTCCAACTCATCTATAAAAAGAAGCCCACCTTCACCAAGGTCAGTGATTGCAAGATTTTTTTCAAGTCAAGATAAGGATTTGGTCTTAAATGCTGCATGAACTAATTATTCAGGTAAGATTAAAGAAAATGCTATAAGATTTGACAATGACTATTCAACATTAGTGATGTCAAGGAGAAAAGCATGTATGAAAAACTATATTAAAGCACAAACCTTGTTTCCAGCAAAAATAGGGATTCACCTTCAGGAAGGAATGACTATTTTTAACACCTTGGAAGATGCAATGGGCTCTATACACAAAAATAAAATCATAGAAAAAAAAACAGAAGAAATGGACTGGAATCTATCAACTTCTTTGAAGAGAAATGCAACAAGGGATGGCTGGTTAATAAAACATCAAAACAGTAAAAAACTGAAGGACAAATGTAAATCTATTTCATGGTTATGAATTTTTATTAATTTAAGGAAGTGGCTGAATACTTATAAACAGGTGCTGAATAATATTTTTTTATAAGCAAAATCATTTATTTCTTTATTTTCCTACTTCAAATGGTTACTTGTCCCCTTTTTAAAATGTTAGAGTTTGATTCTTTTAGCCATATATGAAATTAAAGCCACTTATTTTCATTTAACATTTAAAAGGTTAAACTATTCATTTTATTAAGTGTTAATCATTATTATGATGAAACTTAGGTGGCACACTTTCTGACATTTTGGTATAGTTGAGTAATATACTATTAAATATAATACAAGATGCAACAAGTGGCACTATAGAGGCATGTTAAGTTACTTTCTGGAGTCTTAAAATGGTCCAGTTGTATGTTACAGATAGTATACATGACATTCAATAGCATCCAGGAAAGATATGCTATGTTATAAACAAAGGATAAAAAAATATAGCTTTTAACATATATAAAAGTTATTATCGGAATGATATCAAATAATTAGAGTAACATTCACACTTTTACAAGTTAAACCTGGATCACAAATAACTGTCATTCCTTTAATGCAAGTTTATGTGGCATGTCTCCTTTAAAATTTTCAGTCTGCTTTATATTAAATGTCTCATAAAATAGTGCTTACTGAATCATTAAATGTTACTTCTTTAAATACAGTGGCTTTCTACTGGTTAAAATACTTTGAAATGTTTTTTTTTTTTAGTGGTTTGGAGGGGTTTGAGGGATTGATGTGCAGTGTGGTGGTGGCTTGGATTCACTTGCAAGTATTTTTATGTGAATTGTAATTGATGGACTGTTCATTTTCAAGCCCTCATCATGAAAACCAGCTTGAAACAATTTAGAGTCATGAGCACTTCGATCATACTGCAGGAGTTCTGAAAATTCTAAGAACTGTCCAGGTTACTTCTTCCTGTCTAAAAGTAAATAATCATAATATTTTGAATCATATGCCAAGATGTCAAATAATATAAGTTAGACAATAAACAAAAGACAGTGAACTGTATTCTAAACCACTGTCATTTATTACAGAATTCTGGATGCTTGCTACTGATAGTATACCTGACCTGCAATAGCACCCAGGAAAGTTATGCTATGTTATAAACAAAGTATAAAAAATATAGTTTCTTACATATGTAAAAGTTATTATTGGAATGTTATCAAATAATTGGAGTAACATTTACACTTTAACAAGTTAAACCTGGATCACACATAACTGTCATTCTTTTAATGCAAGTGTATATCCTATGTCTTCTGTAAAAAACAACAATCTGCTTTATATTAAACATCTTATATAAATAGTGCATACTGAATCATTAAATATTATTTCTTTAACACAATAGCTTTTTAGTGGTGAACATGCTTTGAAATGTTTTTTTTTTGTTGTTTTAGTGGTCTGGAAAGACTTGAGGGCGTGATGTGTAATGTAGAGGTGGCTTGGATTCACTTGTGAGCGTTTTTGTGTGAAATGTAGCTAATAAACTGTTCATTTGCAAGTCCTTGTCATGTGAACAAGATTGAAGCAGCTTAATTAGAGTCATGAGCACTTTTGTGATGCTGCTGGTGTTCTGAAAATTCTAAGAACTATCCAGGTTACTGCTTCCTGTCTAAAAGTAAATAATCATAATATTTTGAATCATATACTAAGATGTCAATGAATACAAGTTAGATAGCAAGAAAAAGATAGTAAATTGCATTCTAAACCACAGTCAGTTATTAAATAGTTCTGAATGCTTGCAGTATAAGTTTATATACTAGCCTATAGAGAGGCACTTCTGATAAAATTTTAGGATTGTGTTTCTCTGTTATTGTCTCTTTTTAATGATAAGAAAACAATATCTTAGAACAATTTATTATGGAAAGTTTGATTTTCAAAGCGTAGATTTTTTCAGAAGTTTGTTCAGATACTATCAGACATAACATTTAAGGAAAAAATAGAACTGATTCTAACAGAAGTACTAGACTAAAGAGTATCAGATATATAAGGGTAAATATAAATGTTCTATAGTATCTGATATTCTATACTGGGATTATCACTAAAATATAAAATCCAGGAATATAGTAACAGTACTAGACATAGCATACAAACAGAAATAGAAAGAAATCAGAATAAGTAAATATGTATATAGTTAAAGAATATAAATATGTCTACAAGGGTGGGAAGCCAGCATAGTGGTTAGGGTGTTCACCTTATAGATGCAAGGAGCAGGGTTTGATTCTCACATGGGGTAATAGGCTGGGTTTGGAATGGCCCACAAAGGGAGTTAGTTTGGTATTAATTTAAAAACTTATGATCCTATGAACAACTTTACACATTATAAATAAAATAGAAAAATATAAATAATCTGATCTATAAATTAATACATTGGAACATAACAACTGATTTCCTCCCTATAGTAGACCAGGGAGATAACGTGAGGTACGGGGAAAGATGAGTGTAGAGATATTCAGTTTGGTCAACTTTTAATAAAGATTCTTGACACCTGTTTAACTTTACTTATTTATGATAACTCACCGCATGCTTTTTGAAGATGAAGCATACTAAAAATATGAGACACATTAATATGAATCAGAAGCATGAGCTAAGCATTGTTAGTCTAATGGAGAGTTTGAAAGATAGCTTGTTCATCTTTTTCAACAAACTAGGAATACATTATTCCATGGTAAAATATTTTAAGGTTATATCATTAGGTAATTTTGTGTTTCAAATTTTTATTCATAGCTGCAGATTTCATATAATTATACATAAAGTATATAATAAGTGATATCATTATACCTGTGTTTTTTTCTCTTATATAAATGTCTGATTTTAAATGCATATCTATTAATATTAATGGATTGAATAATCCAGTAAAGATTGGGAGTCTGTCCACATGCTTACAATTACATAAAGCTCAAAGAGTATTTCTACAGGAAACACGTTTACTTAATAAAGATGTAAATAAACTTTCATTAAAGAATTTGGTTTTAGCAGGTTATGGCTTTTGAGCTGAAAGAAGATGCATCCTCATTTTATGGAAGAACTCACCAGTAATACCTAAAGTAAAAGATACCTATGTTGATAAAAATGGTATGTTATACATTGTTATAACTGAGTGGAAAAGAAAAATGTATACATTGGTGAACTGTTATTGGATTCCAGGAGTTGGAGCAAAAGATACAAAAAAATCACTTATACACTATAGCCTATTCCATGAAAGGTGAAGCCATAATGGCTGATAATTTTAATATTATTTTATCAGACAAAAATACTACTGCAGACAGAAAGCTGAGAATCACATATTTAGCCAACACTTAACAAATCTTGTAAATCTAATGAATTTAAAGGGTATACATGAGCTAAGAAAAACAAACTCACTTCAATTTACCCATTATTCATATAGATATGGAACAAAAATTTTGATAACATTTTTGTCTCAAACTATCTATAGTATCAAAGAAGTTTCAATAGTTTCATATCCATTATTGGACCATAATACAATAATCTTTAATATTATTTTAAAAACAATTTAGTATATCACAGGAGATTATCAGCCTACATTATTAAAATGAAAGGATTCAAGGATTGGTATGTTAAAGAGATCAAAAGTTTCCTAGTAATAAACATCAGTGGTGAAGTATCTGATATTGCCCTGTGGGTTTCACTAAAGGCTTACTTAAATGGAAGATTTACAAGTTGGGATATTAGTAAAACAAAAGAATAGGACAAAGAACTGAATAGACTACAAGCTCAAATGGACACACTAAAGTTAAATCTAAAACCACATGCCATTATCAATCAGTCTGAACTTAAAAACTTAAATACAAAATATGTTGAAATTCTAAGTCATAAAGTTTCAATAAATCTGGAAAAACGTAAACTTCAGGCATATTCAGTAAACCCTTTAAGTTTGCATAAACATGCTCTTAGATCAAAGAAAATAAATAAATCATATAAAAGAAATCATAACACATATAAATAACCAAAAATGAAAGAAGAACAATTATTAAATGTATTCTTGAGGACTTTAAAATATTTTATGAAAATACAAATAATAATACAAATAACCTAGATTATGATGATATAGTTGAAACCTTTCTAAGGGAAAATATAAATAATAAAATAAGTGAACAAGTAAAAAACGATAGATCATTAACTTTAACTGAAATACAAGGTCAAATAAAAAAGTTAAAAATAATAAGGTGCTAGGCTTAGATAGTCTTCTACCTGACATCTATAAAATATTAACCAATGATGCAGTTAAAATATTAGATAAGCTCTATAGAGAAAAAAAAAACAACTGCTGAAGTCTCCATCATGGAAATATTCCCTTATATCACCTATTTTAAAACAAGATAGGGACTCTACAAAGTGCACATCATACAGACCCATTTCACTTTCAAATGTGGACTATAAGATGTTCATGTCCATTTTAGCTAACATAATTAATCTACTTGCACCATCTTCTCAAATTCCCTAATTAAATACCATAATTTCATCTTTCCAAAAGTTCACAAATTCTAACCATTGTATTAAAGACTTAACATTTTCTAGGTTTCCAATTGCATATACAAATGACTGCTTAGAAACTCATAACTTCAACAAAATGCTAGTATTGAAAGAACAAAGCAACTTAATTTATTGGCATCAATTCTTAAATGGTACTGATATATATATATATATATATATATATATATATATATATATATATATATATATATGTGTGTGTGTGTGTGTATACTGTTGATAATTTAAGGTCCAAATACAGTCAAAATTCTGAGAATTGGTTAATTTTACAAATATTTAGAGACATTGTGAACACACAGATTAATAAGATATTTAACCTAGATAAAAAACTGTTCCCCAAATTAATAGAATTCTTAATAAATCTAAATAACACAATGAAAATAAATCACATTTGTCACAAATTTATAAAATTCTTAAGTTAGATTTCACATATTTAGACAATTCTTTTTGGAATTACTCCTCAAAAATGAATAATGAATACTTCTTGGAAGAATACATAAAAATAATATTAAAATATACAGACAAAACTATATCTTCATTATACTGGAAAATGTTCACTTGAAAATTCTTACACAGAGCTTTTGTCACTCCTAACAAAATTATAATTATGTATAAATCAAATAGAATGAAATGTTGGAGACATGATTCCAAAATAATAGCTGATTGGATGCATATGGTATATGAATGTGAAGTCATCTCCCCCTTTTGGACAGAAATTAATAACTTCATTCAAGCTCTATGGTCAGATAGATATAATATTTCTAAATCTTTAGTTTTATTTAATGCTTTGATTCCTGAAATAATTCTAAAAACCCAAGTGCCTCTTGTTTGGTCTATTCTTGCTATAGCCAGAGAAGTAATTACTAAAAATTGGAAAAGTAAAGTTACACCCTCTAATGCTAAATTTATTAGTATGGCAAAACTTGTTTGCAGTAGTGAATTACATACTATAAAAATAAGAACTTCTAATATTACACATTCATGTAAATCTTGGCTTAAACTTAAAGACTCGCTTGAAAAATATTAATTGTTGTTATGTATAACTTTGATGCATTGATCAGTTGTGGACCTATGTAAATAGTTGTTTCTTTCTTTTATAACTGATTTGTTTATTTATTGTTTTAAAACCAAACAAAAGGAAAAAAAAAGAAAAAAAAAGCATAGAAGGTGTGCAATATACCAGTGAGATTTTATCATGGTGATGCTCAAACTATTGACACATCAAATCTTAAGCAATGAAATACTTTATGGTATTTGTTATAATTGAAGTTGGTAGGAAGGCAAATGATATGACTTTTGACATATTGGGGTATAGGAATTCATAGCTTCATAGGTGCATACTAGGCTACTGACCACTAGGGCCCTTATAAGCCTAGGCATGCAACCCAAATGTAACCCATAAATTTGATTTATATAGGGGTGATATATTGACTGCCTCTGTCTATCTGACACATGGGTGCCAGACTGGGGGCCGTGGAATTTCTGATTACCTATCCATTGGTCCAAGTTGCAGTTACACAGGGATAGGGAGGAACTATGCTTCAAATAGATGGGAGCCTGTTCCAAAGAATGGGAATTCTCAAGTTGAGCAATATAAAAAGATTTTCTTAGCTCTTAGAATTAAACCTGTGATGCCCATGCCCTGGCCCAGCAATCAAGGAGCCTCAATCCTCACCACTAACACCAGAGAGGGCATCTCATATGAGAGGAAAGGATATCAAATACACACAGTAAAGTACAATTTCCCTTAAGTGCACACAGAGGTCACAGTCAGTCTGGGACTGGTTGCTCCCTTGCTCCCCAGGTCCCCAATAAGACTCCCCACTGGCAAAGCCATGGGGTCCAGATCTCAGCCTAGCTGGCAAGCTAACCTCCAGTACCCTCTCTGTCCAACCAGTGTTTCATGTCCCTGCTCAAGTAGCTGACACACACCCGCACTTTGAGATAAGTATTTATACAACTTCAAAGACACTCCTGGGAAAGGCTGACACAGATTATCCAGCTGTGCCCCTATGCCCAGACTACATGGTAGTAATTACTGCCATCACCAGCTAATAATTATCAGCTACCCAAAGGCCCTTAAAAGGGTGTCCAATTATTACTGTACAATATTATTATCCAATTGGTAAGTGTGACTAAACAGTCTAAGGCTTATTAGAGTGGCCTTATACAATAAACTCTATAAATATGCAATGTACTCTAGAGCTTACTTATCTCTACACAAACTAGCCACAGGTAAAAGATTTTAAAATAGTTAATAATACTAAATAATCAAAACACAAGACAATACTACTACACCACAGTGCTACACAAGAGTTCAGAGATCACACAGAAACTTAAAATAATTCAGTAGTACAATTCTGACATAACAGAAAAACACTTAGTCTAACCTTCTCTAATTTCTTAGCTATTACTGCAAGAAAACATATTTCTGGAATAACTTACTTAAGACACAGGCAGAGTGCTGATGAGATGGATATCAAGACAAAAATGCTTAATAATTTCTGGTTCTCACTGTTTAAATTGAAACTGCAGTTCTGCTAAAACATTACATCATTTGTTTACACTTTCCTGGTTCCCAGGCCACACCGAAACTTCATTTACATTCTTTTACACTTAGAGCAATAATGGACATTCCATATGTAAATTCCGGTCATTAACGTTAGCCTTAAAACAATAGGCAGGATGCTTACTCCAGACTCATCGGCTCCAAATTCTAACTTCAAGGGACATACAAAACATAATTTTAATTTCAAAGAACATTTGAAATGCTTGGCTTAGTTTTCCTTACAGCAGATGGCAATGTTGCTACAATCTTGAAGTTCACATTTTACAGTGTTTTCTTTTATTTAAGAAACAAGCTTGTATTTTATATTTATATTTACAAATGCCGGAATTATGTATCAAATTCTATTTGACTAGGCTGGCAGCCTTCACCCCTTTTCTACCAATCTTCACAAAATCCATGAGAAAAAAAGATGCAATGTTAAACTTTGTTATTTAACAGTCAGCGCCACAGGAGAACTTATATTTTCACATGATAATTAGAGGTAAACTAATTTAAGAATGGATGGAGATATACTTAAGAGATGCCTATATGTCTGGGACTTGACTAAGTCATGGGATTGCATTTGTAAATAAAAGACAATATTTGTGTTTGTAAACACATTTCAGATTCAATGAGTTGCCTAACCTGACTAATACATGGTGGGTTATGTTACATAAATACTTCACAAGACATACTGTCATAAACACATACTTATATTATGTGACAACTCATAATAATTATAACCAAAATATTGTGCACATCATGCCTATGCACATGAATTCTAAATTAAACATTATCTTTGTTGTGTTTAACATAGTTTGTACACATTTTATTGAGCTTTTATAGCAATCAGTAATTATACATTTGTCTCAATAAACATAGGTATGATACTCATTTGCATTTTGTCACATTCCTTATCAAAATGTTGTTAAAATGGCATTCTGACCACATCTGTAAAAGTATCCTTAAACTGGATTTCAACGCTGTGTCAGCTGTCATCTTTCTTTAAACTGACTGGATTTATACCTTGTGCCACAGAGAAAGTTACCCAACATGTGCATTTTCTTTACTTTGTACTATTCAGACTGTTGATGGCTGTGCACCAACACCAGGTTAGTTTGTGCTACAGAAGACAAGCCAGATTAAAATTTTCACTTTTCCCTTCAGCTGTGAGCCATGTTTGCGTGCTGCCAAGCAGGGTGCAAACACAAAAGGCATTATAAAAATGTATCTTGTATTACAGAGTAGCACATTTAATGAATATATTTAGCAAGGAACACAACATTTATATCATTAGCATGGCAAGCATCCTTTTCAAATCTGCTTGCAACATCAGATGTAGCATTTAGGTTACACATTGTCAGGATTTCACAAAATTGCAATTGTTCTGAAATGTGACACATAGAGAAATATAGCAGTATATATTAAAGAGGACTGACTGTGAAACACTGGTTGTTCCTGCAGTCAGACTAATCATTCACACTTGCAAACCCATAGCAGGTAACACTTCTCAGTGCTTTTCCTTGTACTTCTATGGTGTGTGCATGCAATTATGTAGATCCTTACACCATGTTTTCCTGCCTTGCAATTAGTGCAGATTGTAGAATTCATGAATTCTTATGAGTTCACACCTCATTTGCACATTTGCAGCACTCAAAGGGCTGAATCTGCACCATATAAAGGTAATTGCATAAGTAAGGAACTTGTTTCATAGTAAAAGAGACTGTTTGGACATAGAGAATTTGATACTGATATATGCTTTCAAAACTTATCTCTAGTTCAACAACTGGCTTACTGCAAATCTATGTCACTGTTTTTAACACATTTATACATTTTAAACATACTGATGGCTTGCATTTCACAATATGCCTCTTGGTTTACTGTCTGCATTTTTCTCACTAGTTGTTGGCAAAGCCATGTATATCAGTTATTTCTTGACCATTAAAAGTGTTTCTAAAGAATGTTACCTGAAATTTCTTTGAAAGTCTTATCAGGGATGCTGACCAGTTAGTACAGAAGAGTGTTGTATTACTTATTAGCAATACCAGTTCTTTTGTATTATTAGCCCACAAAATTGTGTTAAGCCTGTGATGTATATCTGACTACTCTCCATGGAAGTGGATATCCCACTAGTTCTAGCCATTTTTTTCTTGAAAGATGTACATTACTTTGTTAATGTTGGAATGTAATAGAGAGTTACACAAATGTTTGTCCTCTTGACATACTTTTAGCAACTGCTTGTCATTTCCTTTCTTTGCTTACCAGGGGAGGGGTTGTCTGTATTAAGTTGTGTATACTCATATGAAACCTTACTTTTTCATTCATTTTATGCATGCTGGATGGATACATTTATAGATATGCTTTTGCTAATAATTATTTTTAGATTGCACATGTATTTTTTTTTTCATTTTATGTTTTCTGTCATACAGGCCTTTGGCACCCATGACATCTGCACTCCATAAACCACCAATCAATGATGGTGAGAATAAGCTGATCATCCAGGCACTATGTCAGCATGGAACCTTCCTCTTAGAGACAGAAAGGCAAAGATGTCAAGTCCTCCTGTGACCATATCCGGAAGCAGGTGGTCAAGGACATAAATGCAGAAAGAGGTCATATAAGTACATATTCAAAAATAAGGCACAGGGCCAGTGATATGATTAAACAAGCATAATGTAGAGCATCTGCAATTGTCAGGGATATGTGGTTATGGGAGGTGGTCCAAACTACTACTGACAGAAACAGAGGAGTTCCTGTCCACTGTCAGAGATCCAGACAGCTCAGCATAGGGTTCACACAGAATTGTTGATGTTGGGGCTGACTTGGAAGACAACCTATGTGTGTCTACTGCAGAACTTCCAGGTATGCAATATATAGTTCCCATTGTGTATATATCTATATCATGTTACGTGTGTGTGTGTGTGTGTGTGTGTGTGTGTGTGTGTGTGTGTGTGTGTGTGTGTGTGTGTGTGTATAGATATAGATATAGATAAAAGATATAGATATACACACACATATATATATATATATATATGTACATATGTATAGCCATATAGCCAGTGAGAAGGGTGGGATAGAATAAGCACTGAGGGAGAAAGAGTAGAGGAGAGAGATCCAATTGACCAAAAACTTTTGTATGAGATGTGTCTTATTCTGCAACTATCAAGAGGATTGTTTTCTGTTTTTTGTATCATTTGTATTGTGATACATATCTGTATTTCATCTCCCTTTCTTTATGTAGGCATATCTGGTTCTTAGTTTGCATGACCACCTGCACATGGTAAGCTCACCTTTAGTATTTTTATTAATGTACATAAGTTAGATGTATGTCTACCTGAAAGTCATTTTTATTGCATTAGCATCCCTTATTTTTTAACATACATTTCTTATAATATAATTTTGATCAGTTTGTATTCTATTTCTCTCTTTGTTGTGTTGATTACTTGTTATCATAGGTGATCTTATCAGTGACATTGTGGAACTCTTACCATCTAATGTTACCCTCTAATGATGTTGATGTCAGTGATGAAGAGGCATGATAGGGGTGTGCAGATGGTCAGCCTGACAATGAGATTGTGCCTACAATATCCCCTGCCCCTATTTTGGAAAAAGTCAGCATATCTTCGCATACCCATGACACAGAGACCTTAGACAGGGTGACACAGTTGATCTGGATAGTGTAGTTACACCAGCTGCAGAACCGGTTGGTTTTCCCTGTAGCCATCATTTGGGCAAAGTGCCACAAAGGTGGGTTGGTAGAGGTGCTTCGAAGAGACCTTCTGTCCACCCTCCACCAGATGATGGTGTGTCAGTCATTGCCACATGACATATGTGTAGGGCCATCACAGAGGCACAGGTACATTCCACCAGGGCCTCAGAAGAGATAGTGCAAATAATAAATGTGCATTCTGACATGTGGGACTGGCTGAACCATGTTGGTGACTTCTTGGACAGGATGAATGGCATACTGGATCAGCCAGTATCAGTAATGGAATGTCTGCTATTCGGCATCCACAAGGCTGAAGAGCCACTACATCATCTGATGTTAGCTGCCATGGCCATGTAAGATCCTGCTCCCATAGTGGCACTACTTCCACTGCATTGTCAATGACTGCAGTGTCCACACTTGGATGTGGTAGGCCACATGATCATGGTTCAGGATATAGTTGGGATGACAGCTTGCCCCATAGACATCACGCTTGTTCAGGCAGCACCACCACTTCTAGCCAGTGCCAAGGAACTAGCAGCACAATTCCTAGCTGAGGTAGTTCTCTTAGTAAGGGGTGATGATGCTGAACTGACTGGTCTACCATGCATGGCTCACACCTGCCCATGATGCCAGGACATAGTGCTAACATAGTGTTTGATTGAGTTCATACAGACACAGATACACATTCAACAAAAACAGTACTGTTAATTGCTATACATATCTTGCTACTTGCCCTGACAATTGGACACTTGATGAGTATTTTTTTTTCTTTTTCCTGCCCACATTCACTTCTTTGGTGTCAGGTTTGTCCTCTTCTACCCCACCCCACCCCCACCATGTGCAAATGATTATGACTGTGCCCTGCCCTTTGCATGTGTCTTTGTGGCTTCTGGTTGCATATATGTCTGATGCACAGAGTGGATAGTTAATGCTTGCTTACTCAAAAGCTTGCTTTAATGTAAATGTATTGCAGAATGAATGTTTTAATTTATTGTTTATACTAATTTGTGAATTATTGTTATATAATTTTTGACCCTCATTACACTTCTGTTAGTATTCTTAGTAATGCATTCAAAGTCGATATTTAAGTATTTCTTACTGGTATACTTGTGCAAATGATGCTACCATTGACCTACTCACTGGTTTATATACAGTAGTCAATTGAAATGCTGGATGCATAGTTGGATAAAATCCATGTGTATATTGCAAACATCAGTCATAAGCTATCACTTACATTAGTGTACCCCTGGGACATGTTCCAGCTTAGGGACATATAAGAATTTGCATATTACATTAATAAGTGATATACCTCTTTTTTTCCCATGCAGGCTCTAGATTTACCTTGTTAATACTGCAGGTGTAATATGTGTCCTTGGGGGTGTCTTTGTCTGATGCTAACAGAACACAACTATTACATGGTTACGTAAAGGCTGGGCAGTTTTGCATGCATCGACTTTGTATATGATTAGGTTCTTAGGTTTCCACTTAGACAGTCAATGAGTGTGTTGTCCTTTGCTTGTTAGTCACAGCCTTGGCATATTGTGCATGTCTACATTTGCTGGGAGTGTCTGCAGCTGGTGGTTCTCTTTGAGATTCCTCTTTTGCATTTGCTGGTTCTGCTGTGCCTGCCTATGGTCCTGGAAACTGTGGTCCTACCTGTAATTGTTCTTGTTGAAGCTGTTTCCTGAGATTTATATAGACCTAGATATAGATAAAAGACTTAGATATACACACACATATATATGTACATATGTATAGCCATATAGCCAGTGAGAAGGGTGGGATAGAATAAGCACTGAGGGAGAGAGAGTAGAGGAGAGAGATCCAATTGAAAAAAACTTTTGTATAAGATGTGTCTTATTCTGCAACTATCAAGAGGATTGTTTTCTATTTTTTGTATAATTTGTATTGTGATGCATATCATCTGTATTTCATCTCCCTTTCTTTATGTAGGCATATCTGGTTCTTAGTTTGCATGACCACCTGCACATGGTAAGCTCACCTTTAGTATTTTTATTAATGTACATAAGGTAGATGTATGTCTACCTGAAAGTCATTTTTATTGCATTAGCATCCCTTATTTTTTAACATACATTTCTTATAATATAATTTTGATAAGTTTGTATTCTATTTCTCTCTTTGTTGTGTTGATTACTTGTTATCATAGGTGATCTTATCAGTGGCATTGTAGAACTCTTACCACCTAATGTTACCCTCTAATGATGTTGATGTCAGTGATGAAGAGGCATGATATGGGTGTGCAGATGGTCAGCCTGACAATGAGATTGTGCCTACAATATCCCCTGCCTATGTTTTGGAAAAAGTCAGCATATCTTCACATACCCATGACACAGAGACCTTAGACAGGGTGACACAGTTGATCTGGATAGTGTAGTTACACCAGCTGCAGAACTGGTTGGTTTTCCCTGTAGCCATCATTTGGGCAAAGTGCCACAAAGGTGGGTTGGTAGAGGTGCTTCGAAGAGGTCTTCTGTCCACCCTCCACCAGATGATGGTGTGTCAGTCATTGCCACATGACATATGTGTAGGGCCATCACAGAGGCACAGGTACATTCCACCAGGGCCTCAGAAGAGATAGTGCAAATAATAAATGTGCATTCTGACATGTGGGACTGGCTGAACCATGTTGGTGACTTCTTGGACAGGATGAATGGCATACTGGATCAGCCAGTGTCAGTAATGGAATGTCTGCTATTGGAGAATCAGCATCCACAAGGCTGAAGAGCCACTACATCATCTGATGTTAGCTGCCATGGTCATGTAAGATCCTGATCCCATAGTGGCACTACTTCCACTGCATTGTCAATGACTGCAGTGTCCACACTTGGATGTGGTAGGCCACATGATCATGGTTCAGGATATAGTTGGGATGACAGCTTGCCCCATAGACATCACGCTTATTCAGGTAGCACCACCACTTCTAGCCAGTGCCAAGGAATTAGCAGCACAATTCCTAGCTGAGGTAGTTCTCTTAGTCAGGGGTGATGATGCTGAACTGACTAGTCTACCATGCATGGCTCACACCTGCCCATGATGCCAGGACATAGTGCTAACATAGTGTTTGATTGAGTTCATACAGACACAGATACACATTCAACAAAAAAAAAACTCACACACCCTCACACACACACACACACACACACACACACACACACACACACACACACACACACACACACACACACACACACACACACGTTATCTAAACAGTACTGTTGATTGCTATACATATCTTGCTACTTGCCCTGACAATTGGATACTTGATGAGTATTTTTTTTTCTTTTTACTGCCCACACTCACTTCTTTGGTATCAGGTTTGTCCTCTTCTACCCCACCCCACCCCCACCATGTGCAAATGATTATGACTGTGCCCTGCCCTTTGCATGTGTCTTTGTGGCTTCTGGTTGCATATATGTCTGATGCTCAAAGTGGATAGTTAATGCTTGCTTACTCAAAAGCTTGCTTTAATGTAAATGTATTGCAGAATGAATGTTTTAATTTATTGTTTATACTCATTTGTGAATTATTGTTATATAATTTTTGACCCTCATTACACTTCTGTTAGTATTCTTAGTAATGCATTCAAAGTCGATATTTAAGTATTTCTTAGTGGTATACTTGTGCAAATGATGCTACCATTGACC
The DNA here is from genome assembly GCF_019279795.1 of Protopterus annectens. NCBI lineage: Eukaryota > Metazoa > Chordata > Ceratodontiformes > Protopteridae > Protopterus > Protopterus annectens. Next base: position 1,615,956,874 of record NC_056725.1, read on the forward strand.
TACTCACTGGTTTATATACAGTAGTCAATTGAAATGCTGGATGCATAGTTGGATAAAATCCATGTGTATATTGCAAACATCAGTCATAAGCTATCACTTACATTAGTGTACCCCTGGGACATGTTCCAGCTTAGGGACATATAATAATTTGCATATTACATTAATAAGTTATATACCTCTTGTTTTCCCATACAGGCTCTAGATTTACCTTGTTAATACTGCAGGTGTAATATGTGTCCTTGGGGGTGTCTTTGTCTGATGCTAACAGAACACAACTATTACATGGTTACGTAAAGGCTGGGCAGTTTTGCATGCATCGACTTTGTATATGATTAGGTTCTTAGGTTTCCACTTAGACAGTCAATGAGTGTGCTGTCCTTTGCTTGTTAGTCACAGCCTTGGCATATTGTGCATGTCTACATTTGCTGGCAGTGTCTGCAGTTGGTGGTTCTCTTTGAGATTCCTCTTTTGCATTTGCTGGTTCTGCTGGGCCTGCCTATGGTCCTGGAAACTGTGGTCCTGCCTGTAATTGTTCTTGTTGAAGCTGTTTCCTGAGATTTATATTGTGTAACATGGTACAGATTGTGAATATTTGGACAGAGGTTGCTGGGTTGTACCGCAGGCACCTCCTGATGTGTCTAGACACTGGAACCTTGATTTGAGCAAGTCAAGTACACATTTAATGATATTCCTAGTCTTCGCATGGGCATCATTCTATCCTCATACAGTGGGGTTGTGTGTTTCTCATAGATGTCATGAGCCAAGCTAAAAGTGCATAATCTGCAGCCCCCACTAAATGCCCTTTAGGAAAGTTACCCATAGCAAACCTTGTGTACAACTCACAGATGTGCCATATGTCAGAGTAATGAAAACTACCTGGGTTACCTGCACAAACATTGCAGATGATCCCTTGAGCATTACAGACAACCTGACAATTTATAGAGTGGTATCCTTTCCTGTTACTGTACCTCCTTCCCTGTTCATTGGGTGGGTCTTTTATTTCTATGTGTTTGCAACCTATGGCCTCCAAAACTACCAGGAAGTATGCTAGTGTATTAAATTTCTTCATGATTCTTGCTCTCTGCTCTGGGATGCGTGGGAAACAGATATGATACCTTTCATGTTGTAGCATTGCATTTAGAAACTAATGCAATAGTCTAGAAGCTGAGGCCTTTGACACTTCTAACATGTCCCCTGTGGGTCTTTGGAAAGTATCTGTAGCTAGTACATGTAAAGTTATACATATCTTTGTTTCCACAGGGATGGGTTCTCCATGACTCTCCTGGGGCCTTGAGTGAGGAAGGCAGAGGTTGCACATTTCCTTTAGTGTTTCCCTGCTCACTCAGTATAGCTGCACAGTTTCTGTGTTATGCAGTCCATGGTAAGTCAAACAGGGTCTAAACACCTTCTTCTTCTTCTTGACTGAGGTCTGGCAGCAGCAGTACCTTGAATAAAAGCCTGTTGCACATACAAGTTAATGATGGTAGCAACAACCCTTAATATTTTTCCCCTAAGTGTAATTGTGGCTGTATTTCAAAGAGTTAAATTTCAGTTCAAATGGCTACACTGAGTGTACATGATTACTTTATAGGTTTATGAATAGCTTCACCATGTTGAATCCATTAATTAGTATGTAATTCAGCTACTTATGCTTTCATCAGCATATTCTTTAATTTACCCTTGTTTTGAGGCTCTACACTAAGTGCAGAGCTATTTAATGAATACAAAATAGCTTGCTATTATGTGGGCAGCTCTGTGTACATAATAGCAGCACTTAGTGTAAGTGTTCAGGAATCTGCCTCAGTATGTCGTGCCTAAACAGTAATGTCTTAATTTTTCTTGATTTCTTTTATATATTTCTTTCTTCATATCATAATACTCCCTTGTCTTATTCTCTAAATTCTCAAATACATTTTTATACATTTCCTCATATTTCACCTTTTCTTCCTTTCTTATATCATCCTGCCATTGAAAAAGAACACTTTTTATTTTTAAATTAAAGCCACCATTCAGACCAGTTTTTATAGAAGTCCTTCATGGTTATATGATCCTTCCATAACAGTAATACTCCCACCTCTCTAATTCCATCCTACAATTTCTCATTTATTCTTTTTATTCCTTTTCCTATTTGAATACGCTCCTTTTCTTCCATCACCTTGATCCACATCGATAATTTATTTATTTATTTATTTACATTTTCAGTGGAGGCCCGGGGAGAAAAGCTCCACAGTTAAAATAAACAGACAGTAGTTACATTGGATTACATAGCGATTAACAATTTAACATAGCAATTATTTACAACATATTTACAGATGAAGAACATAGTACATCAGTAGACAACTAGAATCTTTATCTGTGAAGTACATAACAGACAGTAACAAATGTTACAATAAGAAGTTCCTGCTGTATAATAAGTACTAGGCTTATGAGCATCTGAGCTTGCTATAATCAAGGTAGTTAGTGGAGTGGAAAGAAAGGTAGTGGTTGGATGGGGTGGGTGATATTAGAGTGGGAGTTGCAAGGGCATAGCCAACATGTTTTTAGGTGCGCTTTTAGTAAAGTTTTGAAGTGGGTGCATGATGGTACGGAGGTAATTGTGGGTGGAAGGGAGTTCCATAATTTGGCTTTGGTGCAAGAGAATAGTGCTTCACCAGCAGTGTTATTGGCTTTAGTGATCTGCAAGTGCTTTTTGTTGCTGGATCTTAGTGGTCTGGTGGTGCGATAGGGTTGGAGTAGATTCTGGAGGGATGGGACATTTAGTGGATGGTTTACTAGTTTGTGGGCGAGTGAGAGTTGATACCACTGAAGGAGGTGAGGGAGTTCAACCCAACCCTGTTCAGCAAGTGAGAGACAGTGGTGACTACGGTAGGATGCCCCTGTGGCGAATTTGGCAATTTTGTTGTAGCAGGTCTCTAGCTTGTTTAGATCACATAGCCTTAGGTTGGTATATATTGGAGAGGCATAAAGTAGGGTGGAGATAAGGTGGGAATTTGCTATTGAAATGTTTGCTGCTTTGGTGAGAAGTTGCTTATTTCTGTATAATGCTCCTAGTTTTTTGTGGACTTGTTTATGGTCATGGATATGCGAATGTCAAATTTTAGTTTATTGTCTATTTCCACTCCTAGCAATTTGGTGTGTTCAGTTGGGTATACAGTGGTGTTGTCTTTTGCTGTGATGTTAAAGTGAGAGTTGTTTTGAGTATGTTTGGTGGGTTGGAAGATGAGTAGTTTAGTTTTGTTTGGGTTGAGTATTAATTGGGCATTGGATAACCAAGTTTCAACAGAGGAAAAGGCTTCCTGTGTGACTTTTTGCAGTTTGGGTAGGGACTGGGCTGAGCAGATGATGGTTGAGTCATCTGCGTGTTGTATGAGTGTGCCATGTTTGGTGGCAGAGGCTAGATTATTGGTGTAAACAGAGAAGAGTAGGGGTCCAAGGATGGATCCTTGGGGAACCCCTATGGAGACAGGTAGTTGGGGAGATATGTCATTCTGCCATACAACAGATTGTTGGCGGTCAGACAGGTAACTCTGAAACCAGTTGGTGACTGATTGAGAGAAGGATAGGTTATTGAGGACAGAGATAAGTTGTTTGTGTGGGACCATGTCAAATGCTTTAGATAGGTCTAGGAAAGTAGCAGAGGAGAGATAGCCATTTTTTTTATGCTGAAGGATAGTGTTAGTAAAGGATAGTAAGGCAGTGGTGGTGCTATGGTTTGGTCGGAAACCATGCTGAGTATTGGAAAGGAGTTTGTTAGTAAGGAGGTAGTCTGAGACCTGAGAGTGTATGCATCTCTCTAGTATTTTGGAGAGTGGAGAGAGAATAGCTATGGGGCGGTAATTGGTTAGTTCTGTGGAGGGTCCACCTTTGTGGAGGGGAATTATATGTGATACTTTCCACAGTGTGGGAACATAACTTTCTGATAGAGATTGGTTAATCAAGATGAATACTGGGTAGGCCAAAGCATCAGCTGCAATTTGTAGGTATTCACTTGGGAGGTTGTCTGCTGCTAATTTGGTGGGTTTAAGTTTAGTTAAGAGTTTTTTTATGTTGGAGGTAGGTACAGGAGAAAAAGAGAAGGCAGTGGGGAGATTACTAGTTGAAGGTGTGGGTTGGAGGGGAGGGGGGTTGTGTTGTTTAGCTAGTGATAGTATGGCTTGTGTGAAGTGTGTGTTGAATGAGGTAGCAATATTTTCTGAGGAGTGAGGGATGTTAGCAGGAGGGGTACTGACTTTACCTGGGTGGAGGATGGAGTTTATGGAGGACCAGAATTGTTTGGGGCTGTGATGTGAGGAGTCTAGGGCAGACTGGTAGTATTGAAATTTGCCCTGTTTTATTAGCTTTTTGACTCTATTGCATAGTTCTAGGAATTTCTGTCTAGTTGAAGGGGTTTTGGTTTTGCGCCAGTGCTCCCAGGCTTTATCCCTGTTTTTCATTTCTGACTTAGTGGTTTTCTGTAGCCATGGGGAGGGTTGTGCTTTGGTTCTGGAAAGTCTTATGGGGGCATAGTAATTAAGGATGCTCAGGAAGATAGTATTAAAAAATTCAACTGTGTCATCAAGACTGAGGTACTTTAGAGGATGCCAGTTACATTCTTTGAGGGATGAGATGAATGTGAGTGGGTTAAAGTTTAGTTTTTTACATATTTGATGGTAGATGACAGGTTTAGCTTGGTATAGGTATTTTTTGAATAGGAATGTTGGGGAGTGATCACTGAGGCTATCTGATAAGCACCCTGTTATATATGACTGGGGGCTCTTACTGACTAGTATCCAGTCCAGGGTAGTGTGCTTGCTGGAGTTTTTATTTATCCTGGTTGGTGACTGGACTAGTTGGGTGAAGCCATGAAGGTTTACATGATGGGCTGGATGGTTGCCAGAACAGGATTGCCAGTCAATATTGAAATCACCTAAAATTATAGTTTCTTGGGGGAGATGGTGGGTAGACCAGCTGAGGAGGTTTTTTAGTGGAGGGATGTTTTGGCCAGTTGGGAAGTAGCATCCAATTATGTTGATGGTTTTGTTTTGGTTTATTTTGAGGTTGGTATATATTATTTCTTCATTGCCTATTTGTGGAGCTGATGATTTTAAGATCTGGATGTTTAGATGCTGTTTAAACATTATAGCTACACCGCCTCCTTTCTTGTTTAGCCGGTCTACTCTTAGTATGCCGTAACCTCTAGGGAGTATTTGCTCACTGGTAATGTGAGGTTTTAGCCAGTTTTCTGTCAGGATGACTATATCTGGGGAGTACAAGTCTATGGTGGCATGGAGTTCATGGACTTTGTTGGATATACTTCTAATATTTAGGCTTAGTAGAAGGAAGTCACTTGGCTTTCTATTGGCTGTAATATGGGAGAAGTTGTGGTTTCTAGTCTGATTATGAGGATTGGGGGTGGAGATGGTAGGGCCAGGGTTGGGGTGGATGTCTCCACTTAGGGCTAGTTTTGATATGCATGAGGTTATTAGTTTTCTCAGTTTTTGAATGTGTTTGTTTATAAGGAAAACTTTATGATTGTGTTCTGTGGGTAATAGGTATGGTGGGAGGGTTACTATGTTAAGTTGTAGGGATGCTGTATGTTTGAGTAATATAGTTGGTAGAATATGTGGGGGGTGCACAGGGATGGTTCATGAGTTGGTGGGAGGGGAGCTGAGTGAGGGTGAGACATGAGTGGTGGTGTGAGTAGTAGTACAGTGGTAGTGGTTGAGTGGGGGAATGATGGAGCTTTGGTAGGATGTAAGATATGCAAGGAGAGTGCATGCAGTGAGCATAGGTAAGGTATGCTTGTACATGTTAGTTGAGGAGGTGTGATAGTAGTGGGAAGATAGAGGAGGTAGTGTTGGGTTAGCGCTGTGGTTGGCTATTGGAAAGATGGGAGGGGTTTGTGAGTGTAATAAAGGTGGGACCACTGGGGGCAGGAGTGAATAGGGGGCAGGGTGGGGAGTGAAGTGGGTAGAGACCCTGTTAGTTGCTCTTATGAGGGGGCTGGAAACAATCAGTTAACAGAGTTAACTGATAAATGAACATATGATAGTGACAAGGGTGGTTGTAGTTTTAAAAATGGTGCCTGCCACAGGTAATATTTATTAACTTTGGGATTGTCTTAAGGTAATAAACAGGGAAGGGGGGGAGAACAAGGGTGTGAGCAGGCAGTTCTTTGTACTGCTGCTAATGAGCCAAAGCAAAGACAAGTTTGTGTTTAAGAAACAATCACAATTGACCAAGGACTGCTCTTAAACTGTAAGTCATTTCTTAACCATTTCTCAGGTGGAAAAACAGGATAACCTTGTATCAGTAGGCTACTGTGGTCTCAGTTTAAATTAACAAACACACAGTATTGATCAGTTATGGATACTATTTGCTAACAGAAGGGAATAAGAGAGAAAGTGGAAGATGAATGTGTGTGGGTGTGTGTGTGTGTGTGTGTGTGTGTGTGTGTGTGTGTGTGTGTGTGTGTGTGTATGGGGGGGGTGGGGAGTGGGGGGGGCTGCTTACAAGCCAAAGCAGAGTGCTCTCCAGGGGAAAATGAATATTGGCTCAAACAGGTAGACACATACTCAAAGTTAACTTTAGCTGTTTGCAGACAGTTCAGACCCGGGCTGCACTTTTCTTATAAGAATGATAAAGGTGGTACCGCAGTTGAATACTTAAGAGTGGTGTTAGGTCTAGAAAAGAAGAGTACAGAGAGGAGTAAGCACTTTTGAAATGGTAAATATATATTATAAAGATTACAAAAAACAAACTTAGCAAATAGCTACTGCATGCAAGAAAATGTCTTGAACCAACTACTATTATATGCAGATCTTGAGCCAATTGGAAGAAACACCTGTTAGAAGAAACCTCAGACAGTTATGCAGTCACATATAAAAATATAGCGAGAAGCAATCTGTCGTGGTTCTCCAGTGTGATTCTATCCACCAGTAACAGCACAATTATATAGAAATAATTAGACACCAGTATGAGCTGTCTACACACAACACAATTACATGAATAACATTAGTGAACAAGGTGCAGCTATGCAAATAAACCATATTATTATACTAAAAACAACTTGGTGCAGACAAAATGCTAGCATGCCATAGTAACTTCAACATAAATAGGCATTTACAGTTGTAAAACACTTACTGGAGAGACACTGAGCTCCTCATGGGGCCTGTAGCAGAGTGGATTGTAGTTTTAAAAATAATTAATTAAATAATAATTGGTCTGAAAGACCCATCACAGCTGTATCACCATCTGCTACACCCAAGCCTTCTGATAATACAAAATAATCAGCATCAGATCCAAGTGTTTTCCTTTTTGCAAGTCTATTGAATTTTGTTCCACACAGTTAATCTTCCACATTTGATCACTTCCTGTATTTTGTTTTAGGTATTTCCTTTTCCTTTTACATTTTTCCTTAAATCACAATTAATGTTCCCTGCAATTATAATCTTTATGTTAACCAGCACGTAGTCTAATACTTGTTGAAATGCATTATCTCTTTCTCTGCTAGTTCTATATGCATATAATGCTATAATTTCAAAAATATGTTCGCTCTACCTCACATCCACAACAGTTAACCCTCCCATCATTACCAACATTACTTCTAGTAATTTTACTGTTTTTAACACAATGCAGCCACTCCAGAACAATGTTTACTTCCTAAGTTCCATATTATATTTCCACTCTGTTAGCACGCTTTCTTCACTTCTCAAGAGTCTTACACCCTCTAACATAATAACCTTCACATCAAATTTAGAACATCATTCCAGTATCCCTATCCTTCTTACAGTGTTAAAAATAGTACTATTCACATTTACTGAAAGTACTCTAAAATTGTTGCTTTTCCTTATTTTTAAGTTTCACGGAAATATTTTTAAATTTTTGTTTGTTTATTTTTATTCCTTCCCCATTGAATATATTTTCCTGGGTTTATGTACAAATAATCCTTGGTCTTCAGACTCAGATTTTTCACTGGCTAGAACTTCATCTAGTTTATACTCTCCCCAACCTCTTGTATATATTACATACGTTTTCTTTCATTTCCCTTTCTTTTCCATTATTTAACATTTACTCTTGACAATCTATCCAAAATAAAAATTATCCCCACAAAAGAAACATGATTTAGGCTGGTTAGTATATCTTAATGTACCTGTATGACCACCCACAAAAATAACACTTGGGAAGTTTTTCATCATGTTTCTTTTTTTTTTCACATTTCAAAACACCTTCCAACCTCCACCCTCCATTCCTCAAGATTCTCTCATCTCTAACTTTCACAATATTAGCATCAGTTTCACAGAAACACTGCATGCATTTTTTGACATTGTCTTCTTTCAGCTGATCAGTTCTAAAATGCAAAGTAACATTTTTTTTAACATTTACGTTACTACCAGAAAACAAATAATTTTTCCACTTATAAATGTTATTTTTGTTACACAGTTCCAGAAATGTCATCATCAGTCCATCAGTTTCAAATATTAAGTCACTAAAAGTCTCTGTTTCAATATGTATAAAGAACCAAATTTCTTGAGCTTTAAAAAAACGAGCAGGTACTAAACTGTCTCACACATAATATCTATTACAGTATCTTTTTTGTTTTTGTTCTTATTCTTACAGTTGGTCTTCTCTTCTTTTCAAAAAATAATTTTACTTACAGTTTGTTGCTGCTCTCCTTTTTTGCCTGTTGTCACTGCTGGATATGTATAATCTGCTGCTACAAAATCAGACACCTTCCAGGCTTGTTGCTACTTTCCTCTTTTACTTTGTCATCTCTGCACAAGATTTAACTGCTGCATTCTCATTACCTGGTTTCTTTTCCACATTACCATCCTCAGCACTTCTGATAAGTTATCTGCCATCTCACTCATGAAACGGCGGAACTGTCACCTGGATCATCTTGCTTGGTTATTTTTAAACGAACAATATCTGCAAGCCCTCCTGTTGCCAGTTCTGTTATCTGCACCACTTCAACAGACTTGCTTACTTCCTTCTCCACAGAGATGGCTAAACACTGCTCATTTGTAGCACCCACCACAAATCTTTGTTTACATTCTGAAGCTCCATATTAAACAGTTTTTTTTACAAATTATCACTTTCGACCTCCAAACCTTCCATAGCTTTTCTCTCCATGCTGCTGCTTCCCTTAGGCCACTTTTTTGCTCCTGTATGAGCACTCTGGTGCCATTTAGCAGCTCCAAAGAGTAGTGAGGTTTCCATGGTGCCCTGGCAAAATTTCCCCTAATCAGTATACATACCACCTAAGGTCTCCCCTGAAAAAAGCCATTGGCCTAGTGGAACTAACCCAGTCAACAAAGTGTAAATACATAAAAATAAATATGTGTAAGATTGTAGTGAAGGCCTCAGTTAAGTCAACAACTACTAGTCCTATCAGATTCCTTAATTATTCCCTATTGTATATAGAACCTATGAAATATGAGAATTATAGTATAGAGGATACCATGGCAGCATAAAGACCAGGCTAGATGGTCAGTTTTGGATAAAGGTTAAGTACTATTTAAATATTTGCTGCCTCTTCAAGCACTCAAGGCAGACAGGATATCACTGAGATGAGATAAAAATGGTATGAGGTGGTAGGGTAAGGAATGTTTTGTTAGGGGTGGTGGAGAAATTGATACATTACAGAAGGTACCTTTAGCTAATGATGAATTAATGATGTGCTGAAAATGAAAGTATTACATCATTTAAGAATTTGCTGTATAAGCCATCAGTAAATGGGCAATCTGAAGACTAAATAGTTTTTAGCCATTTATTTATTTTAAATTGTAGATGTGAAGAAGTATAATTTTGCACTAGAAATATTATCACGAGGATAATGTGAATTTAACTTTCTTTTTTTCTGAATAGCTCTTTAATTGATTTAATTGATTTAATTTAATATACAATAGCTCTCTTCACCCAAGACTGGACTAGACAGTCAAGAGGAGAAGGTAAACACTTGCACCACACTACACTCATCACACAGTCCCTCAAAACCTATACCACCAAAACACACACATAGAAACACAAAACACACACCTACATTCGCGGAGGCTCTCAATAAAAACCTGCCCAAGCATCAGGAACCTCTAAAGCAGAAACGCAAGCAAACTTCACCCCCCAACACAACCCAAATGACACATAGCCCACAAACTCAGTGTGCCACTCAACCACAGCCCATAAGGCATAACACCGTACCCAACACTCTAGTCATAGGTAACTCTATAGTCAGGCACAATGATTTTCCACTGACCAGGCTAAACAAGGAGAAAGTTACTGTCAGCTGCCTGTCAGGTGCCAGGATCTGCCACATAACGCACGCACTCAGGTCACTCCACAACAAGTACAAATATGACACTGTCATTGTCCATGTTGGTGTGAATGACCTGAGATGTACCTCCCTGGACTACATGAAAAGAGACATGGAGGAGCTCTCTGATCTTGTAGCCCAGGCAGGTATGACCCTGGCCCTGAGTAGCATCCTGCCATCCCCCAGAATGATGCCACAGTACAAGGACAAAATGATTGACTTCAACAATTGGCTAAGCTTCTGGTGTCATTCTAAGGGATCCAGTATTTGTCTGCCTGGGATGACATGATCGACAGACCACGATGCTTTGCCAGAGATGGCTCGCACCTGTCGCCCTTGGGATTCCGGATACTGGCTAAGGCTCTTGCCACCCCTATAGTGCCTTTTTAGACAAGGTTCAAATGACAAATTCACCACCGTAACAGGTACACACAAGCAAAATCTGAGGGTAATGCTACTCAATGCTAGAAGTCTAAACCTCAAAATGCACTCACTCGAGGCATTCCTTAAAATGGAGAACAACAACATCTGTTCAGTGACAGAGACCTGGTTCAAAGCTCCAGAGAGCACCCCTGCATTACCAGGCTATAATTCATACCACACCTTTTGGCCACCTAACCCGGAACGAAGCACTAAAGGTGGAGGCGTGTCCATATTCATTAAGGATATCCACACCTCCAGGCTAGTTGCACAGCATAATGCATCTGAGATTATCCAAGTGTGACTAACTCTGGGCCAGGGGCGGCTCGTGGCATCGGGCTGCCAGACTGCAGCCCCCTCAAAATAAAAAATAGACAAAAAAATTATTTTTTAAATTTCGCGGACTTCGCGCATGCGCAGTAGACCCGACTACTGTCGGTCTATGCGCATGCTCACGGCAGTCCGGCAGTCCCCATAGAGGGACACAAGGAGACGTCTGTGCACTTTTAAAGTGCACACACTCGCTGGGATTATGGGTCACATCCGGACTGCAACAGCAGCAGTCAGGACAGTCTCGGGAAGGAGCTTTGGGATCTCATCATCGGGAAGGAGCATTGCCTTGGATCTCGCGGGTCTTTGGAGTATTGCGCGGGCAGGATGTACGTTAGCTGGATATATTCAGGTAAGTGTATGGTGCTTTTTACTTTTATTGTACAATGTTTATACTGGATTGACTTTGTGTGTGTATGGTGCTTTGATTTACTGGTTTGTGTGTGTATGGTGCTTTGATTTACTGGTTTGTTTGTGTGTGTGTGGTGCTTTGATTTACTGGTTTGTGTGTGTATGGTGCTTTGATTTACTGTGTGTGTGTGTGTGTGTGTGTGTGTGTGTGTGTGTGTGTGTGTGTGTGTGTGTGTGTGTATATCTGTGTGAGTGTATCTGCCTGGGTGGTTACATTAGGGGGATTAGGTAGAGAACTGAAAGTCTCAATGTGTTTGTGTGGGTATGTCTTGTCTGTTGGATCATGCATATGAATGAACAGGTTAGTGTTTCCTTGAGTGTGATCTGCTGTGTGTGTGTGTGTGTGTGTGTGTGTGTGTGTGTGGGGGGGGTCATGCTTGTTGTTATTGTGTGTGAGTGTTTATGTTTGTGTGTTTGTTAGTGGGTGTCGGTATGGGTGTACAAGGGTGACTTTGCCAATGCAATGCATAAGATGCCTTGGAAAACAATATAGCTGTCAAATCTAACAGCATCAATGTTAGAAAACTATAATTCAGATAAATGCTAATGACACAATAAAAAAGTCATTCTCATTGCAGCCAAAGCTGTCTCTGTACTGGATTTTCTCACTGTGGTAGGCAATTTACATGAGCAGCTAGGATCTTTATGAATCAAAGAAAAAATTTTAGCATATCCACATGATACTGCTTGATGGTGTTAAGTGTGATAGTATGAGTTCATAAAGCAGAGGGTCACATCAGTCCAAACAATTTTAGTCCCATAAATCTGACAAGTATTGTGTAAAACCATGGAAAGCATCATGACAGAGTTTAAAGGAACTGAAAGGGAGACAGGTTTCTTTTTAGTCTTGTGGTAACTTTGAAGAGGTACCAGCAACACTTGCTGAGAATAAAGCAGTAACCAGGCCATTTGATTCTCTGTGCTAACTCCAGAAAAGGGACTCCATCAAAAAATCTTTCCTGAAAATGAATACCAAAAAATTGGAACTCTGAACTATAGAATGCAGCTAGATGCTTGCATAATTTCTTTGCTACAGCTACTAAATATATGCATTTAAGTTCATTTAATAAGCTCTGATATCTCTCATGACTTGTTAAATGCATGTCAGTATTCCACCTGCATCCCACTGGCATCTGCTAGGCATACCTGTTAACATCAATTGTAACATATAAACAGCCTATTTTAACTTTTTAAATTTTTTCTATTTCTGAAGAAGTCTTTCCTACAATGAAAGCCAAATAATTTAATTTTAAATGCTTAAGTGGTCCTTAGTTCTTAACATGGAATTTTAAGTAGTTTGCTTCTTCATATGCAGGTGAAAAGGAAGTGAGGGTTTCTATTTGGTGGGTACATAAATAAATAAATACATAAATTAAACATATTCATGATCATAGCCTGGACCTGAACCTATGTATGCTCTTTTACATTTATTACTAACGTGAAATTTCCTAATCTGTTGTTTCACCTTCCTCCATGACCTAAAGTAAGGATTCCACTTCTTCCTTGTTTTGTTCATTAGTTCCTTCTCCATCTTCACCTGGACTTTCCCAGCCTCTGTTCATCTTCCTTTTCCATAAACATCCTTACAGTAATCAACTTTCTCATATTTTATAAAGCCTCTTCCTTGGCCCATACCACTTCCTTTATGTTTATGTTGATCTACAGCCTTTCATCATTGTGTATCTTAAACTATGTAACCCCTCTGCAGTTCTTTCAAAAATTGCTCCATTGGGCATTGCTCATAAGAGGGCTAAGACAGGCAATGTCCCTGCTATGAGATTCATAATTTTCACCATCTTCTTCCCTAGTTATATGTCCTGTGGTCCTACCCTTCCCAGCAGTCTTTGAGCCAACAGTCACATGAACAGGTATTTTCCTTTCTTGTACATCTGTTGCATGGCACTAGAGGAAATCACAGAAAAGGCTACTCTCATGTTTATACTGGATTGACTTTGTGTGTGTATGGTGCTTTGATTTACTGGTTTGTGTGTGTATGGTGCTTTGATTTACTAGGGAGGGTGTGTGTGTGTGTGTGTGTGAAAATGCCCCAGGTGCTCATGGTGGTGTGGTAGGGAATACCTCAGGCTTGAACCCTGTACCCTGTATGCAGGTGTTAAAGACTTGAGTTCCCTACCCACCACCATTTGTAAAAAAAAAATGCAGATTTTTGCCTCATATTCGATCTGATCTGTTCCTCATAATATCTGTGGTTTGTAAATGTTGCAATGCTTGATATTTGATGGTGTAGTAGTAGCATTGTTGCCTCACAGCTGCAGGTTCTCGGGTTTGATTCTTGGCTGGGGTTCCTTCTTTGTGGGGTCTGTATCTTCTCCCTGTGTTTGTGTGGGTTTGCTTTTGTGTCCTCCCATGTTACAAAGACATGTCTGCATTATTTCTTCCTGGGCCTCTGCTGAAAATTGTTTTTTTGTTCCAAGTCAGAGTGTCCTGATTAAAAAATGTTAAATAAAATTGACAGGCATTTGAATTTCAGACTTAAGGGTTTCTGAATGCTTAATTCCTTGCATATTTGATGGTGCAGTAGTAGTATTGTTGCCTCACAGCTATAGGTTTTCTGGTTTGATTCTTGGTTGGGGTGGCTTCTGTGTGGAGTCTGCATCTCCTCCCTGTGTTTGTGTGGATTTGCTCTGGTGCCCTGTCATTTTACAAAGACGTGTCTGCAGTATTAATCCCTCGCCTCTGCTGAAAATTGTTTTTGTTCTGTCAGCAGGAAAATTGACCGGCATTTGAATTTCAAACTTCATGTTCTTCAGAATACATAGTAGCACAACCTTTTTTTCTAGCAATTTTCTAAGTTTATAAGATGAATATTTTAAATTTGTCCCTATTTTTGGGACTGTATTCCCCCATTATTGGCTTCGCCCAGGTTTTTGTGCTAAGGTTGACAGCTATGGCAAGAAATGAATTCACTGAATATGTTTGAGGGCTGTATTCCCTCATTACTGGGTTTGTCCAGGTGTTTTGTACTAAGAGGTTGACAGCTATGGTGAGAACTGAATTCACTAAATGATAGCCATTTAAGTTTCAGTCTTCCTCTTTTACAAAGCAGCTGATGTGGCATAGTGGTATGTTACTCTGACTGTTTTTGCTCAGGGACCTTGGCAGTAAAATGTATGGTGGCAACACAACATTTTATTCTAGCAACTTTCCAAGATTATACAAGCAATGTTTAATGTGTCCCTGGTTTTGGGCTTTTGACCCCCAATACATTTTGGCTTTTTCCAGTTTTCTTGAGCTGCAGTTGAGATGCAGTTGAGTATTGAGTAGATTTTACAAGGAGCTGAGAGCTGCAGGGGAATAGAAGTTTAGTGCTTTGCCTAGTTAATACAATAGCACAACAGGTTGTGTACTTGCTTTTGATGCAGAAGGCTGTGGGTTCTACTCCCACAAGGGGTGGATGCTGCCGTACTGAGAATGTTCTCTTTGGTGAAGATGCTAACTATGAGTCTGTTATCAGTTTGCCATCCATTTCCTCTTGCAATATTATTACTAGCTTATCATTTTTTTAATGTAATATAGGCAATTTATTCCTGAGGGGCAACAGACACTTTATTTTTCGATGAAACCATGAAATATAAAGGTGATTGCTAGCAGCAACCGCTTCATTAGTTACAGATTTCTTTAATGTGGAATTATTTAGATGTCTTACTTCAGAGATTGTGCATATTTACTGATAATGGACTGTAGAATTGTGCATATTTACTGATAAAGGTGGACTGCAGAATTGTGCATATTTACTGATAATGGTGGACTGTAGAATTGTGCATATTTACTAATAATGGTGGACTGTAGAATTGCGTATATTTACTAATAATGGTGGACTGTGGAAGTCTGAGTAGACTTTTTTATGATAAATGTTCTCAACTGGGCAGTTTTGCCATTATGGGTGCATATGGTTTGTTTCATTGCTTACTGGAAACATGTTCAAAACAAATTTAAAACACCCTCTAACAAGTGTACTGCATTGTACAAGGAATATAATTTTAGTACAATGAGGAAGGTGTATCAAAGAGCACATGTATGTTTCATATGCAAGGGGCCTATGATTTGAAAACAGCCCAAAATTAATCTTTATCTGCCACTGGCAAAATGTATTTTCTTTGAATGTGGGTTTCAATGCTGTTTCAATGAATGTGAGTTTCAAGGGCAGAGAAGTTTTAATGCTAAGTTTTCATTGTGAGACTGCATTGCTTTGTTTAACAGATGACTTAGTGTTTGTGCTGTAAAATACAAAATAAAACTTTCAAATGAAGTCCAACTCATCATAGAAGTAAAGCAGTATGCACATTAGTGTTTATGGTAAATGGAATGAAATAGCCAAGTAATGGTTCATTGGAATGGCTGCAGAGGCTCCATTCAACCATTATTTTGTCAGGGGTAAGGGCAGCAAACTCAGACAGGCCCAGCTGAACTATACCTCGCAACTGTCCAGATTTTCAAAGAATGAATAGATTTTTGCTTTTTATTTTTGGTTTGTTCTTCATAAAATTTGTAGTTTTCTGGCAAATCATTTAGGAATTAAGTCACTAAATAATAAGTTTCAGACTTCATAACCTTCAGAAAAATGCATGTTAAAGTAATAGCTGTTCTATCAACTGTCTCAATTTATACAAGACCAATTTTAGTACTGTTTATATGTGCCCCCAATATATTTGGCCTTGTTCAGATTTACTGCATTAACAGGTTGAGAGGTACATGCAAATAAATTGCTTTATAGAATTAGGCATAGCCAACCTCTCAACTGTCCCCAATTTTTGGCTCAAAATGTTGCTCTTACCCCTAATAATCCCTCCGCAAAATAGCAATTTTGGAAGAAAACATGGAGGGTTTACAGTTAAGAAATAACTGTAATAATCAAAGTTATAGATTACTTGAAATGCATGTAGATTCTTTTATTTTGTCAGCTACTCAAGGTAGCAGTACTAATATTAAAGTGTCCCTTCTTTGACAGGTAGCAGCTGTATTGTGTGTCTATTTTATATTTTTGCATCACATTTTTGGTCCATTTTTCATAAAGTTGTTTTTTGGCAAGTTAGTGACAAATCACTAAAGACTGAAGTTAGAAAATGACAGACATTTGAGTTTCAGATTTTATACCCTTCAGAAAATTCATACTAATGCAAGACCTATTCTATTATCTTTCTAAGTTTATTAGAGCAATATTTAAAAATTGTCCTTATTTTTGGGCCTTTGTCCCACTTCTGTGTATAGCTTTGTCCAGATTTCTTGCTCTTGAGGTTGAGAGGTATGACAAATGTGTCAGGGCCATCACAGTCAGCCAGAGAGATTTCAAATTGTGACATGCTTGTTGTACCCCACTCCCCCATGTAGTGACTCTGGATGTGTCCAAGCAAGGCAAGGCGTAGTTGTATCTACCTTGGATGGGGAGGACACACTGCAGAAGTACTACAGTGGCTTTTCACCTGTCCTTGATTTTGCAGAATGGTCTGGTTTCTGTCATATTTTTGTACTGTTGATTTATGCTTATTACTCAGATTTATGCTTATTACTCAAAGTGCCTGTTGCTCTGTGTTTAAGTAGCAATGCTTTAATGACCATAAGGTAAGCTTGTCTGAGATCGTAAGATGCAAGTAAGCTTTAATAAGCATACTGTTAAAGAATTGCCAACATTGAAAGCCTTTTTGTTGTTGCCATGCAGAGAATACTTGACTAGATAATGTATAAGCCTGGGTATTAAAGGACACAATTCCATTATTTTAAAAAGCTCATTACACTTGTTGGAGACTTCCAGTCATCTCTACAGACTTTACCCGTAAACTAAACAGAATGCCAATCATGTGTGGTCCATAACCTGTACAGTAATCCTTTAAGCAATGTATCTTGAGCTTGTTTCTTGTTTGCTTTTCATTTTTTACTTTTATCGTGTTTTCCCCATGAAACAAGTTGTCAGGCAGCAGGTCTTTTTTGGATAAGAAACATTTTTACAAGTGGGGGCATCACATAGATTTCTACTTTCAGCATGTTACTTGGTACTTTAATAAAGCTGAATATATTATAATTAGAACTGCAGTGCAAGGAGAAGTGGTTTGAATTGAGTGCTTCTGGTTTTTCTTATACTTGATTTTGACTGGCATTCCAGTAATGTATTTAAAATGTAATTTATTTTTTCATGCCTCACAACCTTTTGTTTCCATCTATTAAGTAAGCTGTTATGCAGCCAATGCATTGAAATATTTTTATTCTTCTACACTTATTTTTGTCTTGATTGGACTTTCATAATGATGGTTTGCCACCCAGGGCAGTGTATTTAATTAAAGTTAGTTTTTTGTGGTTTTGTGCATAGCTCCTCCCCTTTCTGGTTGACCACACCCCCTCCCCTTGACCCAACCCATTCAGCTGTCTCCTGCAGCCCCCCTGTGATTTGAAGTCACCAGCCGCCATTGCTCTGGGCAAGACCGCAATCCAAATTGTAGCTTGCTACAGACCCCCACCATGCCCCAGGATTCCCACTCCTCATTTCTTGATACACTGGAAAGTATTAGGGTACAACCTAACACCCTAATAATGGGGCAATTTCAACTACCCCATCATTAACTGGGAAAACTACTCATGTACCAACTCTTTTGCGCAACGTTTTCTGGAATTCATAAATTCCAATGCCTTGGATCAACTTATTCACACCCCCACCAGGGGCAGCAATATCCTGGACCTGGTCATTACCAGCATGGGCAACCGGTGTTCCACACCAGAGGTCAATTCCTTGTTAGTCAGATCCGACCACAAGCTAATCACCCTAGACATCCATATCCCACCCCCAACCCCAAGTAGGGAAACCACCATAAAAAACTTCTCCAAAGCCAACTTCACAATTCTTAAGACAGAAGTGGCAAACCTCTTGACACCCATGCAGACAGACAATAGAGTACGACTGCTGAATCTTACACAAATGCACTTTATAAGCACTTACACAAGTGCATGGATCATGCTATCCCTAATAGAACCAAGATGCTATCCTCCAAAAAAAGGAAGCCAATCTGGTGGTCCTCTGCCATAAACAAACTCTGCAACAGAAGAAAGAAACTGTTGCAAAAAAGAGTAAAATCCCATGACTGGAGGAACTCCCTGGTCAACCTCAGTAAGAAGCTGAGATCCCTCATAAAATCCTCCAAAGCTAGTTATGAAAACAAAATTGCCACTGATTGTAAAGACAACCACAAAACATTCTATAGCTATGTCAAGAATCTCAATGGCAACACATAGATCTGCGCTGAGTTACAGTACAATGGCACTAAATATACAGAACCAACTGATATTGCCAACATCCTGGCAGATAGGTTCAGTGCTAACTTTACCCCCCTCTCACCCCCTAGAAGACCCATCTCTATACCGGAAGAATGCAGAGTTCCTGTAATCGTGGCTGCACAGGTAAAACACACACTCTCCAAAGCCAAGAACACAGCATCCACATGGGACCTGACAATATCCCAGGCTGCATTCTACATGAACTACAGAATGAACTGGCACCCTATTTAAGTACCATGTTCAGTCATAGCCTCACCTCAGGCTTTGTGCCCACTGAATGGCGCACCACAACAGTTATCCCACTCCACAAAGGGGGAGCCACGACGGACCCCGGGAACTACCGCCCCATTAGCCTGACGAGCCTGGTCTGTAAGGCCATGGAACGTATCATCATGGAACTCATAAACAAAGACATTGGTAATCTCCAAATTCTGGACCCTACCCAGTTTGGATTTGTAAAAGGCAGATCATGTCTCCTAAACCTGACTGACTTCTTTGAAGCAGTCACCAAAGCCATAGATGAGGGTAAGGTAGTTCATACAGCTTATCTAGATCTCGCCAAGGCTTTCAACACCATCCCCCACTCTGGAATTATGGATAAACTCACTAAACTAGGTATAAATCCCTATGTCACAAGATGGGTTGCCAACTGGCTCATGGACAGAACCCACACTGTAAAAGTAGCAGACTCCAAATCCGACTTCAGACCAGTGACAAGTGGAGTACCACAGGGTTCAGTCCTGGGTCCTCTCCTGTTTGGTATCTGCTTCTCTGAAGTACAGGCTAACACAGAAGGTCTTTGGCTAACAAAGTTTGCAGATGACTGCAAACTAGGAGCTATAATCAAAACTCCTAACGATGTGGATATACTACAAAAGTGCCTCACTGATACAGATGCCTGGTGTAAAAGCCATGGCCTGAAGCTCAATGCCAAAAAGTGTATTGTCATCCCCTCTGGTAAAAACTCTGTACCCATGAACTACCACATAGCTGGTTTTCTACTTAATGCCAAAAATGTGATAAGAGACCTTGGGACACAGGTGGACAGTAGTCTCTCCTTTGATAATCACATCACCACAGTGGTCAGGAAATCCTTGTACATGGCTCATCTCATCACAAAAGGTTTCTCATTCATAAAAAAAGAGGTAATTGTTCCCCTCTACTCATCCCTCATTAGACCCATTATAGAGTACAACACCCCTTTTGGTATGTACCTCACAAGACAGCTACAACAACTGGAAAGGCCACAGAAATACCTCACACAGAGGATTACTGGCCTCAAACAGATGCCCTACGCAGACCGTCTCAAAAAACTCCAGCTTTACTCCATCACATATCGCCGACTCAGAGGCGATCTCTGCCTAACATACAAAGCTATGTCAAACCCAGAGCTGTTGGACATGCTCCACTTAAAGAAATCCCAATCCCTCTGAGCTACACGCTCTAGGGACCTAAACCTTGTCACCACAATAAACAGAACATGCTGGAGGGATAGATTCCTGTCCCAGAGACTTCCCATACTCTGGAACAGAAGAGTTCCTCATTAGCACTCTTCAAGAAAAATCTTGATGATTGGATGGGAGATAGGAAATTCACCCCGGGGATCACTTCTGTGGCTCTGTTCGACAGGGACACAGGAAAATAATTTTCTTGGGTGGCGAAAGCCAGGGTACATTTTTGGCTAGGCTTATATAGGCCCTAGGGCCAATAGCTTAGTACCTACCTATGAATCAATGAACTGAACAATACAATTAAAATATGCAACTAAATTTGAACAATTCACAAACATGAGCTGTTAGATATATATATATATATATATATATATATATATATATATATATATATATATAGATATATATTCAACATAACAGCAATCATTAAGATGATAGGGTGATATGTGACGTTTGCTATAACAATGGAAAGAAAAGTGTCAGTCAAACCTTGTTTGTCTTGAAATAGTATACAGTTGTTAAACAGGATAATGCAGTACAACACATACAAGAGCACACTGCAAAGGTCCCTGATCAAGTTGAGATCAGTCCATGAAAAGCTGCCCAATTTAACAACCTGGTATTCATAGCAATAGACATGCTACTGGTGAAAGACTTTATCCTCTAAGCAACCAGGATCCCACTGCTTGTTCTTTTTGCTAGAATTAGTAGTTTTGTCCTAAATAAAAAGGTACTCTGCTAAGCATACCACTATTTCCTTTCATCTGGATTTAATAAGAAAAGTACTCAAATAGGTGGCCAAACATAAAGAACTGCCAGGCACTACAGTCTTCCCAATATTCAGCAGCTGCATAATCTTTTTTCTGGGAAACCTGTGGGTCTTTTTCAAATCACATATGAAATCCAAGTGCTTTCTTCAGGAGGGATTTAAACTGGGAGTGATAAAATGAGTGCATAGATTTCTGTAGAAAAACTAAATCTGAGCAAGAGAATAATTTTAATTACTTTTATTTATGCCAGAAATGACAGTATGAGTGATTTCTATCTATTCTAAACAGATACCTCCTGGTGGACTGGAGAAGTGGTGAGTAACTTAAGTCTATCAGTTTTTAAGCCTCTGTCTAACTTTATTCCTAGATAGGTAACTTGTTTGAACAGTGGGTAAGGTTACAGTGAGAATGAATACAGTTCCATTAAGCTGTTATTATTAAGTGGAAATAGGAAAGACTTGCTAAATTTACTGTTAACCTTGAAAGAAGCAAGAGAGGGTTGTCCTGTCTTGCCCTCTCATAGGGGAGTAGCAAAAAAGGAATGTCCATTGATATTTAGCTGAGTAACAAATGCAGTGTACAACAGCTGACAGTGTGTCAGAAAGTGCTCCTCTATACCAAGCCATAGGAAGTTCCCTAGTATAGAATCAAATACTTTCCAAACACATATAAATAAAGCTACCATAGCTTCAGGTTTCACCATGGCTAAAGGGCAGACATTCAGCCAAAGGCAGACAGTATCTAGCCCACCACTCTACCTGTAACAAATCCCTGTTGTAGAGGGTGCACAAGAGAGGGCAGGCATTGATGAGGTGTCAGAGCCAATACTTCAATGATGTTTTTATATCTAGGAACATTATGAAATTAACACAGAACCCACTAGGATCCGCAGTTGGTTTCATATATTTATATACGTTGAGTATAATGACCAAAGGTGTCCAAAGGTATCTGGGAAAATGTCTCGGGGGGCCCTCCTCTGTTGTGGGGCTCAAACGACGTGGCACCAACAAGTGCTTAAACTTCTTGAAGAGCTCTGCAGCTTCTCCACTAGGCTGGAGAGTTTAATCTTAGGCAGTAGGTGGATAGCTCTAGACAGCTCTTACCCTTTGATTTTCCTGCCCTGTGATTGTTTAGCCCTTTCTTCTGATCTGTGAGTGTCTAACTCATGTAAGTATTCCTTTGTCTGCTTAACATTATGATGATAACAAGACACATAGTATTTTGTAATACTTCTCAAAGAACACTAAACTCTTCATAAGATCGTTCCTTAACCTTTCCCAGGAATCCTCCACTTACACATATTAGATATTACCACCATCCATTTTCTGTGTCTCAAGATAGACTACAAAAGCTTAAGGGACGAAATTCCTTAAGCTCAGTAAAACTATTTTTATGTATCTCATTTGTCCTGTCCATGTTGGAACTGCAGTTCCCACTGCCTTGTAATGCTGTCTAGTTTTCTCAAATCCTTCCATCCTTCTTCAGCTCTCCATATTATTTATTTATTTATTTTTTATTTTTATCTGTTATTTGTAGAGTGCACGCCCATGTGGGCCATTTCTAGACTCAGCCTATGAGTACATACACTAACATACTACAAGATAATTTGTCCTCTATGCAAACTTAAAGTCTAGTGCATATGTATTTGGAAATTACTTCTCAATGTTCAGGCATTTTCATAGCATCAGAAAAGACATACTTTGCAAAAAAGGTAACAAATGAAGAGCTCATTCATTTTTCAGTATTCACATATTTAAAATGTTTTATGCCAAATAACCAGAAAAAATGAACAAAATATGTTGGGGTTGGGGGGACTGTAACTGACAGAATTTGCATATATGACAGCAGAGGACACATAAAAAGTGTTGCCGAGGAGGCTTATGAAATAGCCTTGGTAGTTAAAGTTAAATGAAAAAATGGAAAAACAATAGCAGCCGGGCTGACAAAACTGGTATAACCACCAAAGTCAAATGGCGAAATCTAAGTATACCAGTACCACAAATCAGGAACACCGTAATTAGCCACAAACACTATTTATTTGTGAATAAACAGTGTCTGTGGCTAATTACGGTGTTCCTGATTCGTGGTACTGGTATACTTTCATTTTGCATTTTGTAATTACAGTTAAATTATATCCTGGAAGTGTTTGTAGTTGGCAGTTTCTAATACATTTTTTTTTAAGATATATATTTTTAATTTGTTACTTTACAGGAAAGCCTGAAGTATTCCAAAAATTCTCATGCCAGGACTGAAAAAGCTGTAGTTATTGTACAGCATTTTGTTATAAGGGGGTACAAAGAAGTGGCATATTTTGGAGGCTTGACCTGAGATTATAGTATGAGTGCCTCATTGAGATTCTGCTAGTAAAGAAAGGAAATGTTTCCCTTTTAAAGAGCCCATGAAGAAGTGAATCGAAGATCAGGACTGCCCCATGTTAAATGGGAAGGCGTATAACTTTTGATACGAGCAGTGATGTTCATGATGGGGCTGCAAGCATTATGACCCTGAATATTTCATTTGAAGTTACATGCTGTGGTTTGTTTACTGACAATGAGTGATGACAAGTGGCAAACTATATTCTAGTTGTGCTAATAATATTCCTTTACCAACTGCTATTTCTAGAGCGAGGAATGAGATATTTCCAGGCCCTAAAGTCCTGCTTGCTGATTTTTTTCTTTTATGCGATGCTGAAATGTAACTTTTGGTCAGTCTGCCTAGATATTTGCCTTATACCCTGAGCATTGTTGTTCACATTCAGTTAGATTTTCCAGTTTTCTGTAGTGGCATGTATATTTTTAAGAAACACAAACAACACAACTTTATTTTTATTTATTTTTTGTAGTTAATTATAAGTTGCTTTTTGCTAAGGTAGGTCCTTAGTTGGACTAGATACATTTCTAGACATGTTTGATTGGTGAAGGAGAGGGGTCTGATCTACAAATAACAATATTATCTGCTTATCAAATTACTGGTAGGGTGGAAGGTCTGCAAGACGTATGTTAACACAGAGAATAATAGTAGAAAAAGAAACAAACTGTGAAGTATGCCTTTAATTAAAGTAGCAGGGTCAGAAGGGGCAGAGCCTACTTCCACATAGAAGGCTGTTCTAGAAAGAAAGTTCCTAAACCCAGATAGCTTTTTGTCAATAATACATATGGATAAAATGGAATTGGAGAGTAGATTGCGGTTTTATATGGTTGAAGGCCTTGGTAAGGTCCACAAAGAAAACCACAGTAAAATTTCTTTTGACTGTATCGATTAAGACAATAGCAGAAAGAATTCAGGTTGCAGTCATGGTCTTTCTGCCAATCTAGAAACCATAGTGCTGTCTGGATAGTAGATGCTAATGCTGAACATAGGCAGTGAGCAGATAACAATTCTTCAAGAATTTTCCATAACTGGTAGAGTAGAGGCAGATGAAAAGTCTGAGAAGGAGGAGAGTTTTGGTATTTTTGTACAGGCTTTATTATTGTGGATTTTTTGATTCTGGGTATATGTGGAGGGAAAGAGATAATTTGAGCATACGGTGACAAGGTAATCCTTAGTAACAGAACTAGAGAATGCAGCATGACAGCTGTTTGGTTAAGATCTTTGTATCACATCTCCAGGATCCAATGTTCTATTCCAGTCTCCAGTCATGCTTGTGTGGAGTTTCTATGTTCTCCCTCTGTCTGTTTTAGTTTTATGTAGGCACTCTAGGTTCCTACAACCTCTCAAAAAAAGAGGAGGAGTACTTACTTTAAGGTGTGTCTATATATTAACCATACAGCCTTCTTCAGTTACATTATGAAACATAGACATGGTGCTCATTATTGCACCATACAGATTTCCAGTGAAGTCTCCTACTCTGATCCCAAATGTATTGCTAATATCCATGCACACAAATCTACTGCTAGTTTTATGCATCAGCCTATATAGATATTCCACCCTCTACCAACCATCCCTCCTAAACTCACATTGAACCAGATCATATCCACAATATCTAAAACCAAACAATCTCCTTAAAACCATATAATATCCTCTGAAATCTGCTAATAACCATCAAGCACCACTTATATAAACCTCTCAGAAAACTTTTTAGTTAAAGTTTCTCCACAGGTTATGTCTCTGAAGAATGGAGAATGGCCATAGTGGAACCATTCCAGAAAAACAACCCTTCAATACATCCCAGAAACTACAAATGTATTAGACTCACAAATATCATCTGTAAAGTTATGGAATGAAAAATTATCAAGATGGTAAACAGTGGCATAGGTACCCTAGACCAATTTGGATTTGTAAAAAGTGGGCTGTTCTTACTAAACTCAGTTAATTTATTTGAAAGGGTCACTGAATCTCTTGATGTTGGCCTGACAATCCATGCTGCTTGGCCTATGACAATATCTGATATACACACTTCATAAATAAACTTAGCATAAACCCATACTCCATCTTCTAGTTCTTCAACAGAACCTACACAGCTAAAGTAGTTGTACCCCCTTTAGCCAGAAGTGTGTCACCTGTGCTTTCTACTGTGCTTTGTCTTTGGCCCTTGCTGTTCAGCATTTACTTCTTAGAAATGAAAACAGATGTCAAGCAGCTGTAGCTAACTACATTTGCTGATGATTTTACACTGGGTGGTATTGTTAAATCCTTTTTGAACTTTTGGAATACTGAAGCAAGACCTAGACCAAACCAATACATGGTTCACCAGTCAAAGGCTTACCTTAAATAGCTAAAAAAAAAAAATCAATATTTTTACCTTTTGGAAAGGTATCACACACTCCTACTACATTGCTGGTAACCATCCTGAAACAGATACAGTTACCAATGACATGGGTACCTAAGTTGATATCAATTGTTCTTTTTACCACCGTGTCTCAGTTGTGGTTAGAAAGTCCTTCTACCTGGCCAGATGATTTCTAGGGGTATCTGCTAAGGTATTATGCAGAGTCTGCCTCTGTATACTCTTCTCTTATAAGACCTATTCTAAAATATGATGTCTGCTTTGGAGAGTACCTTACAAAGTACCTTGACCAACTTGAAAATCCCTGAATGTTTTGGACCAAGGTTTCTGTAATGTTCAGTTTAAGATACCTCCAAAAAATTAAAAGCTATACCCCTCTACTGTGACTCATATACATTCCAATGGGAGTGATTTTTGTTTAGTTGTCTGAGCAAATAAAGTCCCTACCCTTTCTTGACCTCCTCCACTTTCAGTGAATCAGTTGTCTGTCTAACACTCATGTCAAAGGCCTCACCTTCCACTGCAAGATCAACACCTGTTGTAGTGACAGATTTATAACACTGTACATTACCTGCCTTTGGAATCATCTCTGCAGGTCATACAAAGTATCACCGTGCCTATTTTTAAAACTAGACTTAGTGATTGGATAGGAGACATTAAATTCATACTTGGGTATGTGGAAATAATCTGCTTACCAGAGGATAAGTAATATACTCTCAGTACTAAGGATTGTCACGACTATGTTTCTAGTGGCACTTCAGCCACTAGCTTATGGAACATTGACCAGGGTTGTACCTGGTCAGTTTGATAAGGGTCATTGTGAAGCATTTTCCTAAAAGATCTTCTTTTTTTCATAATGTAGTGAAAGTAGAAAGAAAATTCATTTAGAGGTGGTGTGGGGTGGGGTTGCTGGTGTTCCTTGAAAGAGCCTGTTTGTGGCAGATTTTAGAATTCTTTTAAGATGCTGAAGCAGGAGAGGTGACAAATGGATATTTTTATTGGCTCATATATTTATAGGTTCTTATTAAGTTTATTTCCAAGGAAACCATCTAGAAGATCAACCACATCACCCAATACTGCTGACAGACTAACAGTATTACCATTAAGTAGACTTTCTCCACATGTTCCTGCTGAAATTATTTAAGCACCCATCTAGTCTTCCATAGTTGTTTTAAAGTTTGCTATGGAAGTACTTTTCCTGATAGACAAGAGCAACCTACTCCAGTTATGGGGGGATACATAGGGTTGGGAGTCTGTCATTCATAGGTTCATAGGTGTATACTAGGCTAATGACCACTAGGGCCCTTATAAGCCTAGCCATGTGACCCTTAAGCCTAGCTATGAAACTGGGCCCTTATAAGCCTAGCTGTGTGACCCTTAAGCCTAGCTATGAAACCAAGCATCTAGTGTTGTTGATGTGATAGTACATGTTTAGGTCTCTACAACAAGTGTTTGTTTTACCACTGGTTCTAGTTAGGTGAAGGAGTTCCAAGTGTGCTTTGTTGCTCATACCATGGAAAGCTAAACGGAAACCATCCTCAAGAATATGTATGACATATAGTCGATGTCTGGGATTTTTAATCTCTCAGACAGGCTAAGAGTGCAGACACTTGTGATATTTTTGGTGAGGAAGTGTTCATGTCTTAAAAGTTGGTTTAGATGGTTTGTGAGATACTTGCCAAGGGATGCATTATATGCAGTGATGGGCCTGATAAGTGATGAGTAGTGTGGGACAATAACTTCTTTGGACCATGAGGAGATATAAAGAAAGATAAGACGTGCCAAGGTAGAAGGATTTTTCTGACTACCACAGAGACATGGATGTCAAAGAATAGTCCATTTTCAACATACTCTGGCTCTTGCCCTCATCCCACTTCATTAATAACCTAGTAGTCCATTCTCCACCATCTGTATAATTTTTACCAAATTACTATATTTTGGGGATATACAGCGCAGCCCAATCTTTGGTCTGAGCCCCACTCAAAGCATCCTGTCTAGCTCTCACAGTACAGAAAGAAATCTAAATAATAAAACAAATACAAACATAAATCCAGAATAAAACTTCAGGTATAATTTTTTTTTACCCAAACCATACAATGACTTTGTAATAAAATATCTGTACTCCATTGACGGACAGCACATCACATCCCGGATATCCTTATACTGACAGAAACCTTAATTAAACCATCTATGAAAGGTGAGGACATTCTATCACAAAGGTACAATATCCTAAAGTTTGACTGCAAAATAAAAAGTAATGGAAATATAGCCATCATGTAGCAAAGTACATTAAAATTCACCAATATCCACATGAGATACCTCCTTTTGACAATGCTGAACTTCTAAATGGCTTCCTTCATATTAATACAATGAAACCAATATGTATCATATTCCTATATATTTCCCTCCAAAGTAATCAGCAAACTCTGGAGGGTATCCTATCCAGGCTTTCTAAAATTTCCAAAGAAAATATCATACTTGCTGACCTAGATTTCAGCTGGGTAAACTAATTACATGGATCTCTAGTGCACTTACTGAACTTTTATAACTTTACCCATTTCATAAATATATGAACCAGATTTAATAAAGATGCAAATATATTCACATTAATAGACTGTATTCTTGCCACTAATCCAGGCAAAATTGAACAGACGGGTACCCCCATGATACCCTAAGTGCTCATCACCTCGCATATGCCATTAGAGAATGGAATGCTGCTCCATCTTCCTACTACTGTCATGTTTTGTAATTTTTCAAACTTTAATCCTGAAACTTTCATATCCACACTACAGCAATGTATGTGGCACCCACTAAAGTGCCCATCTTTAGACAAAACAGTGGAAACCTTTGACAGTATCTTCCTAACCATTCTGAATGTACAAGCCCCATTTAGAAGAAAATGAGTACATATCATTCTAGCCACTTGGCTTACTAAGCCAAGAAAGCATCTAATGAAAAAATAGATATAGCACTTTAACAGTAGCAGGCCAACAAAACCTCTTACAGCTATCAACACTACAGAAATCTGTGTAATAAAGTCAAAACTCTAGTAAACATTGATAAGTATTACTTTAGTTTACAGAATAAACAACCAAAGAATGCAGTAAGTTTTTTGGGTATCCATTAACAAACTCTTAAAACCAAGAAAACATTCATTCATGGCCCAATCCAGTGCCTCATGAAAGTACCACAAAAGGCCACCTTTGATTCCCACTTCATTAATTTAGCTTCATCACTGGTCAAAAAATTATAAACCATCACCAATACATGTAGCCCGTTTAACCCTACAAACCATCCTGCCTTCACCTTCAAACTAGTCCCTACAACAACAACAACAACTATTAAAAATCTGTTGCAGAGATGAAAGCTGATTACACTATCAGCTGACAACAATCCTGTAGAATACATCATGCTTTCAGTAGAGGCACTAGCCCCCCAGTCTCCATATTCATTAACAGATCCTTCCAGGAATCTTTTTTTCCCTTAAATACAGAAACACTTTTATTATACCCCTACACTAATGAGGCACCTCAACTGAATTAAGCATTTGCATACCTAATCTAATCTCCCTACACTGTCAAAAATACTGGGGAAATGTGCCCACTCTTAGCTAGTCAAATACTTCTTTGAAAATAACCAATTGGCTCCTACGCAGCTCAGTTTCTGACCAAACCATAGTACAACTGCTCACTGCTGCTCTCTTTCTTAACATTATTAACTCATATTTTAACAATAACCAGCTAATCTAAGTAACCATCCTGGACTTTTCCAAAGCATGACTCAGTCTTATACCCCCTACTGGTCCAGGCCCTCAATGACCTTTGCCTTTATGCCAACATCACTCTGGTTCAAAACTTGCCTTGGTGACAGAAGCCATTATGTCAAATGGAAAACATACTCAACTTTTTCTTCTGTGAACATGGATTTTCCTCAGGAATCTATACTTTGACCTCTGTTTTTTAGCATATTCATTAATAACTTGCACATGACATCAGGCTCCCCTACCACCATTTAGCACTTCATTCATTCTTCATTCATTTCCTCAGCCCCTTCCTTGAATGAGCTTCAGCCAGTCACTCAAGCTTAATTCTCTTCTACTGAGTATTGGCTGCAACAATCTAATGTAATGTTCAGTGATAAAAAGACTAAGGTTTTGCTCTTCCTGCCCAAAGCCTTTTCTTCTTTGTTGTACTATTCCCAGAGAATATAAAACTAGACATATATCTCAAAATGCCAGGTTACTAGGTTCTTTTGTTTTACCTACTCCAGTAAAACAGAAAACACACATCAAAAGGTAGAAGCCATCTACAAATCCAAACATTATCTGACTGAACATCCTAGAAAATTAATTGCCACTGCCTACCTGATTCCTTCTCTACTATATTCATTGCTAATATTCACCAGTCTACCTACAACGTGTCTATAGAGACTGAGGCAATGCTATTACAAAATAATGAAATTCACTATTGCTCTCTCCAGTAGGAACCACTGCACTACAACCAAAAACTGAATTGGATGGAGTTTTACAATTACCTCACTTGTGCCCAATTAAAATTCACACACTTTATTCTCTGTCAGCAATACTGTGGTCTTAGCACCACTACTCCTCAACTGGTACTTCAAAACCAGAAAGCTATTCTCCCAGGACAAGTTCCCTGCCTATAGTAATATGGCCAAACCCTGAACATGGCTCCTCTTTCTCTCAAACAAAATGAGAACTCTTCTACTTTTAAAAAGTGCCTGCATACTCACTTTCTCAAAATATGGCTGTGCAATGGTTCTGCACATCTGGCAGATGCTGCACTACAATAGAATCCTTCACTCACACCTCCATGAAACCATACTACAAGAGTCTACTTAAGCACAATCTAGAACTCTTTTTGTATGTATGGCAACATCCTCCTTAATTTGTATATCATATTACTTTTAATGGATCTTTTGTCACCTTTGTATAGTTGAATTTGTATTACTATGTACAATCTTACTTAGCCATGTACTGTATTCTGTAGGAAATGTCAGTGTTTACATTATGTTGCTGTGTGCTGTAAATTGCTTTTGGAATGCCTCTTACTGTGAGTGAACCAATGTATGTGCACGGCTATCATGACGGCATAGGCTAGTGCCACCACAGCCATGGCAGATACAGGGAGGGTGATATTGGGCGTGCATGCTGACCTATGGGATTGCATGTCCGATATGTATGATTCCTTGTATGGACTGAATCACACACACTGGAGAGTGCAGTGTCATATCTGGCTCATATGCCATGGGCAAATGGCCATCCTTGGAGGTGGTCATTTTCTACATCCACAGATGTTAGCCAATGTGGCTGTGAGTGAGATCTTGCTCCCACAGTGCTAGCACTTCTATAGCAACATCTTTTGTGGAGTTGTCTGCTCCCAGTAGAGCCCATCCTGCTGTTTGTGTTTTGTGGAGGTGTCTCTTCCCAGAAGAGCCCATCCCCCTGGTTGTGTGCACCATCGTGCTGGCACATCTCCTAGCAGAAATCACTTAAGGTCATGCAGCACGCTGGCATATAGTCTGGCTCATGGTACATCTGGTCTAATTCCTGGCAGAGCCAGATCTCATGGGTGGGGGCATTCACTGGATGCTGGACCACTACCATGTATGCCCTGCTTGACCTGGACTTGTCCAGCAGAAGAAGCCAAAGTGCTTCACCAACTTCTGAGGCTGTGTCTGTGCAGACCCATAGTCACACCACAGCCTCCAGTACATCTCACACCTCCATTGACCCTGGCCCATCTCGACAGTAACACCCACCCATACCAGTGCAGGCACTTTACATAAAGTACTTTTTTCCTACTCCTCTATAGTCACACATTTCCCTATGAAAGGCATGCACACCTGTGTAACTAATGTATCACTGTCTCTGCATTTTCTGTGTATTTCTGCAAAAAAAACCAAAAAAACAAAAAAAATAATCCTTGTTTTCCCGCCTTTTTTGACTAGTTTAGACCAGTATACAGGCATTGCTGTATTCTGGGCTGTGGTGTAGTTCCTGTGTTGTCCATTACCTTACTTGGATAAAAGGAAGTTTCTTTGCTCACCAGTGGGAGTGGGGAGCCTTGAGCAGCCTACCTATCCTTGGGGGAAGTGACCTCAGCACAAGAAGCTGTTAGTAATTGGTTGTTTGGGACCATTCCTAGCTCTTTTGTAGTTCACTGCTTAAAATCCGCCTCTGGGCGTTTTTTTCTGGCTGTACTGCTCAGACAAGCTCCACGTGGGTTTACAGAGTGGTCCTAGCAGCAAGGAACACGAAAAAGCGACTACCTTCTGGATTTAAGTATCTTTGCTTTTTTTCACTGAAAATAGCTTCTGCTGCTTACTTTAAACTAGCCTGAACTGTTTTTTTACTGATTACTGCATTTATTTTAAAAATTGCACTTAAAGTTACATTTAGTTGAATTTAGTCGAAAGTTTGCTGTTTGTTTAATTGAACTGTGGAGGCTGCCCACTAAAGTGTGCTAGCCTGTGTAACTAATTTATCACTGTCTCTGCATTTTCTGTGTATTTCTGCAAAAAAACCCCAAAAAACAAAAAAAATAATCCTTGTTTTCCCGCCTTTTTCGACTAGTTTAGACCAGTATACAGGCATTGCTGTATTCTGGGCTGTGGTGCAGTTCCTGTGTTGTCCATTACCTTACTTAGATAAAAGGAAGTTTCTTTGCTCACCAGTGGGAGTGGGGAGCCTTGAGCAGCCTACCTATCCTTGGGGGAAGTGACCTCAGCACAATAAGCTGTTAGTAATTGGTTGTTTGGGACCATTCCTAGCTCTTTTGTAGTTCACTGCTTAAAATCCGCCTCTGGGCGTTTTTTTCTGGCTATACTGCTCAGACAAGCTCCACGTGGGTTTACAGAGTGGTCCTAGCAGCAAGGAACTCGAAAAAGCGACTACCTTCTGGATTTAAGTATCTTTGCTTTTTTTCACTGAAAATAGCTTCTGCTGCTTACTTTAAACTAGCCTGAACTGTTTTTTTACTGATTACTGCATTTATTTTAAAAATTGCACTTAAAGTTACATTTAGTTGAATTTAGTCGAAAGTTTGCTGTTTGTTTGTTTAATTGAACTGTGGAGGCTGCCAACTAAAGTGTGCTAGCCTGTGTAACTAATTTATCACTGTCTCTGCATTTTCTGTGTATTTCTGCAAAAAAACCCCAAAAAAACAAAAAAAATAATCCTTGTTTTCCCGCCTTTTTCGACTAGTTTAGACCAGTATACAGGCATTGCTGTATTCTGGGCTGTGGTGTAGTTCCTGTGTTGTCCATTACCTTACTTGGATAAAAGGAAGTTTCTTTGCTCACCAGTGGGAGTGGGGAGCCTTGAGCAGCCTACCTATCCTTGGGGGAAGTGACCTCAGCACAAGAAGTTGTTAGTAATTGGTTGTTTGGGACCATTCCTAGCTCTTTTGTAGTTCACTGCTTAAAATCCGCCTTTGCACGGCTTTGCGCGGTCGTGCGCATAGCAGCGCCGGTTAAACAAGGTTAAACTTTTTTCTGGCTCCGCCAAGTCTGCTCTTCAATTTTTCCCTTAGAACTGTTCTACTTGCAATCTAAACAGCCTATACTCTATCTGAAAAGCTCAGCACTTGCTCCTAAAGCATTTTGTATACAGGTAAAGCATTCTTAAACAAACGAAAAGTACTTCATTCACCTAAATTCTGTTGAGTACCCATTTCCCTATAGGTCCTTTCTGACATCAGTTACACAGCAATCTTTTTCACTATTTCTAGCATGTCGAAGGGTCAGTTGCTAGCGTCCTCTCCTGTTCAGCTGGTGAATCTGGGAATCTTGAGGCAATGTTACAATTGCCTCATGTACACAGACAACCCTCTCCTCCTCCCAACAAATACAAACATATGCGAAAGATGCAACTATATAGCCAAACTGGAGGCTGAGCTCTCTCAATTCACTACTGGCAAGACCAGTCAGGAGGAGAAGGTAACCACGCACACCACAAACCCAGTCTCACATAGAACTATCACAACTGCAAACCAAACACATAAACACACAAAAACATACTCGGAGGCGCTGATTAAAAATCTACCAAAACAACAGAGGCCTCCAAAGCAGACACCCAAGAAACCACCACCTCAAGACATAGCAAATGCAACACATAGTTCACAAAGTCAGTGTGCTAAACAGTCACAGCCCTTAAGGCCAAACAACATGCCAGACACACTTGTAATAGGTGACTCCATAGTCAGGCACACTGACGTCCCGCTCACCAGACTGAACAAGGAGAGGGTCACAGTAAGCTGCCTGTCGGGAGCTAGAATCCGCCACATAACACAAGCACTCAGGTCACTCCACAGCAAGTACAAATATGACTCAGTCATTGTACATGCAGGTGTGAACGACCTGAGATGTACCTCCCTGGACTACATGAAAAGAGACGTAGAGGAGCTCTCTGATTATGTAGCCCAGGCCGGTATGACCCTGACCCTGAGCAGCATCTTACCCTCACCAAGAATGATGCCACAGTACAAAGACAAAATGATCAGTTTTAACAATTGGCTTAATTACTGGTGTCATTCTAAGGGGATCCAGTGTCTGTCTGCTTGGGATGACATGCTTGACAAGCCATGCTGCTTCGCAAGGGATGGTTTGCACCTGTCACCCCTGGGCTTCCGGATATTGGCCAAGGCTCTTGCCACCCCCATAGTGCCTTTTTAGGCAAGGCTCAAATGACAAACCTACCTCCCTAGAAAACACAAGTGGAAAAAAAACTAAGGGTAATGCTGCTCAATGCCAGAAGTCTAAACCTCAAGATGCATGCCCTCGAAGCCCTCCTCAGTATGGAGAACATCCATGTCTGTGCAGTGACTGAAACCTGGCTCAAGGCTCCTGAGAGCACCCCAGCACTATCAGGTTTTACCTCATATCATGCTTTCCGGCCCCAAAACTTGGACAGAACCACAAAAGGAGGGGGAGTATCCATTTTCATCAAAGATACCCACACCTCCAGGTTAGTGGCAACGCACGAAGCATCGGAGACTATCCAGGTGCAACTAACCATAGGCAAAACTGCCTTACAGTTTGTAGCATGCTACAGACCACCCTCTCAAACTCAGGAACCCCACACAGCCTTCCTGAAGACACTGGAGAGTATGAATGTCTCTCCAAATACCATCATTTTGGGAGACTTCAACTACCCAAACATAGACTGGGAGCATTACTCAAGCCCCAACACTCTAGCCCAAAGGTTCTTAGAATTCATAAACTCAAATGCAATGGAACAACTAGTCACCATTCCCACAAGAGGAGACAATATACTAGACCTGATCATCACAAACATGGGGACAAAATGCTCCACACCGGAAGTACATCCCTCTTTGGTAAGATCAGACCATAAATTAATCTCACTGGAAATCCACATCCCGCCCCACCCCCTGCACAAAAGACCACAGTGAAGAACTTCTCAAAAGCAAACTTCACACTTCTTAAGACTGAAGTGGTATCTTTCAAGGCCCCTGGGCCAGTGGAAACCACAACCCACACTGCTGAATCCTTTGCAAATGCCTTCTATGGGCACCTTCAAGAATGCATGGATCATGCAATCCCAAATAAAACCAAGACCCATTCCCTCGCAAAGGCAGGCGACCGGTCTGGTGGACCCCAGCCATAAACAAACTTTACAACAGAAGGAGGAAGCTACTACACGACAGAGCAAAATCCCTAAAAGGTAAGGCATCTCTGATCAGTACTAGCAAAAAACTACGATCACTCATAAAATCATCCAAGGCCAACTTTGAGAGAAAAATCGCAAATGACACAAAAGACAATCACAAGGCCTTCTTTAGCTATGTTAGAAACCTGGGTGGAAACTCCCAGATATGCTCAGAGTTAGTCCAAAATGACACAAAATACACTGAACCCACTGACATTGCCAACATTCTGGCAGACAGGTTCAGTGCAAATTTCTCCTCCCCCTCCCCCCAAAAGGAGAAATAACTATCCCAGCAGAGTGTAGCCTCCCTAACATCTCAGATGCCCAGGTGAGAGCCGCCTCTCTAAAGTTAAAACACAGCATCAATGGGACCGGATGGTGTCCCAGGCTGTGTGCTACATGAACTCCAAGAGGAACTAAACCCACACATAAGGCTGCTGTTTAATCTTAGCCTTACCACAGGATTCATACCCAAAGAGTGGCGTACGGCAACAGTGGTCCCACTTCACAAAGGCGGTGCTTCTACGGACCCTGGAAATTACTGCCCCATAAGCCTGACGAGCCTGGTCTGCAAAGCTATGGAGAGGATCATTATGGAACTCATAAACAAAGACATTGGGGACCTACAGACATTGGATCCTACCCAATTTGGCTTTGTCAAGGGCAGATCCTGCCTTCTGAACTTGGTCGACTTTTTTGAAAAAGTCACTAAGCCATTGATGAGGGTAAGGCAGTTCACACAGCCTACCTTGACCTTGCAAAAGCCTTTGACACAATACCCCACTCGGGCATCATAGACAAACTCACCAGCTTAAATGTAAACCCATATGTCACAAGATGGGTTGCAAACTGGCTCAAGGACAGAACCCACAGGGTCAGAGTTGCTGGAGCTATGTCAGACTCTAAGCCAGTCACAAGCGGTGTCCCACAGGGCTCAGTCCTCGGACCCCTCTTGTTCGGCATTTATTTTTCCGAGGTACAGGCAAACATAGGAGGATTGTGGCTGACAAAGTTCGCAGATGACTGCAAACTGGGCGCCATAATTGATACTCCAGCGGACACAAACATCCTTCAGAGAGGCCTCATAGAAATGGATAATTGGTGCCAGAGCCATGGCCTTAAGCTAAACGCCAAAAAATGTATAGTCATACCCTTTGGGAAAAACAAGGTACCAACAAATTACCACATAGGCGGTAATTCATTAAGTACGGAAGAGGTAATCAGGGACCTAGGGACCCAGGTTGACAGTAACCTCTCATTTGACACTCACATAGCCAAAGTGGTTAGGAAGACCTTCTATATTGCCCACCTTATCATGAAGGGTTTCACATCTAGATCAAGAGAGGTCATTGTGCCCTTGTACTCTTCTCTTATCAGGCCAATGATTGAGTACAATGCCCCATTTGGGATGTATCTCACCCCCGACACCTGCAGCAGTTGGAAAGACCCCAAAAGTTCCTCACCAAGAGGATAACGGGTCTTAAACATATGTCATATGCTGAAAAAACTCCAGCTCTATTCAGTCGCATACCGCCTACTCAGAGGTGATCTGTGCCTGACGTATAAGGCCATGTCCAATCCTGAATTAATGGACATGCTCCACCTCAGAAAATCCAAATCCATCAGAGCCACGAGAACAAGTGACTTAAACCTCAACACAGAAATAAATAGAACGTGCTGGAGGGACAGATTCATAACCCAGAGGCTCCCTACACTCTGGAACAGAATCCCAGTCCATGTTAGGCAGAGCCCCTCACTGACTCTATTCAAGAGAAATCTCGACGAGTGGATGGGAGATCGTAGGTTTACCCCGGGGGTCATCTCTTTGTCACTACTAGACAGAGGCATAGTAAACTAAACCCTAAAAGGGCATAGTATTCTCATCCTAAGGGGTGGTGTAGGCCACATACACTCTGGCTAGGCTTATAAATGCCCTAGGGCAGATAGCCTAGTACGAACCTATGAACCTATGAACCTATGAACTCCTGTTCTCCTTCCCTTACCTGTACAAATGGAGATAACTACAGCCTGCCTTCTGTACATTTTGACTTAGGTTGCCTATTTCTGCTTCATAGAGTGACCAGTCTATGCATGGGTAAGCACAGCATGGTGTTGGTTTTGCATGCCTCATTTTTAGTGTAGTGTATCTAGGTCTATATTACAAGATCAAATGCTTAGGTAATCGAACACCTAAACATCGAACTTGTAATATCGAAAGCAAAAAACAGCGAACAGATGATTTAACGCAGGGAAAGATTTCCCTTGGCCATTCGCCAGATTTTGCCATTTTGTCTACTGTAGAGCAATCTCAGAGTTGGTATATAAAGCCCCCCACTTAGTTTGGGTGAAAAGTTATTTTTTTTTCCTGTGGCCGACTGATGTGTTTTCCTGTGGCGTTCAACGTTTTTGGGTTCAATATTACAAGTTCGATGTTTAGGTGTTCAATCTTGTAATATAGATGCATGTATCTGATTAACTTTCCAAAGATAGCCATTTTTTGAACAAAAAGTTTTTATGATGGAAAATAGGTTCTGTGCGAGGGGCTAACCTAAGAATTTAGTAAGAGAAATAAAAAATTAAGTTGTTGCTATGTGTAATAAAGGAGGTCAAAAGAAGAATTCCAATTTTTGTAAGGATAATATAAAAGATTTCAATTTGACCTGTGTATTATCCAATACTGTAGATGAAAGAAATACAAAACAAATTGTTATGAATAACTGGAGGTTTCTTACTAATTTTGAAGACTTGAGAGAAATTATAGGTGAGAAACCTCAGTTTGTATCTAAAAGGGGGAAAAATCTGAAGGAATGTTTTTATAAGAATTATGATGTTTCAGAAGGTGATAAAGGGATGACTAAATGTAATAGCTGCAAGTTTTGCCCTTTAGCGTTAGAAGGTCCTGAAATATTTTTACAGGCTAGGAATTTTATTATTCGTTTGAAGCATAGTTTTAGTTGTAGGTCCAAGTTTGTGGTTTACATCGCTCTTTGTGATGTATGCTCAGGTTTTTATATAGGGAGAACAACAAGAGAGTTGTATAAAAGAATGTTTGAGCATATGAGAGCGGTGGGGCTACAGGATATGAGTAATGGCTTAGCCAGGCATGTTGCACAGAAACATAAGGGAGATAGTGGAGTGACCTTTCATTTTTCTGTTATAGATCAGGTGTTTGACTATAGTAAAGGGCAAGATGCTGAAGACGAGTTGGATTGGAAAGCATATTATTGGCAGATTAGATTAAATGCTTGTAATGTACCTGGGATGAATGAGAGGGAGAGTTTTAAAATTGTTTTAAAAAAGAAGGGGTTAAAACACTAGGTTTTGTAGGTTCATGTGACTTAAATGATTTAAAAGATGTCATGTGACTGTTTTAAAGTGTATATAATGTGTTTTTGTCTGGTGTAACTTGGTCTGATGACGTTCTATGTTGTTTGAGAATGAAAGTGCTTACCAGTTTTTACCAGTGTGAATAAACTCCTTTTCTTGAGATCATTTTGTTGTTTTTTCTTGTATAAGGTATGTTGTCAAGCTATTTGCAGTCTGCTGCCTCTTTTCAAGTACCACAGCATACTGTGCTCACCATCATCTGCCATAGTCATTCCTGCTGCTGGCTCCTCCTTTGACTTCTCATCTGACTCAACCTCTGCTGTCCATTATGCTGGTAACTGCTGGCCCTGCAGGAGTCCATCCTGTTACTACATCCTAAGTATACTATTGTATAACACTGCACACACAGTCATTATTCTTGCTGATGTTGTAGGGTCATACTGCAGGCCACCACTGAATGAATCTGATAGAAAAACATGGCTTCAGCAGCCCAAACACATGCTCGGTAATGTTTTTGGTTTGGGATAGTGCATGGTTGTACCCATGATTTGCTCAATTTTGCAAGTTTCTTATGGGTGTCATGAGCCAGGGTCCCAGGATATATCCAATATCACTAACAAGATCCCCCCATAAGAAGTCATCCCTCATAAACTATTGGTACAGATCACAGATGTGCTGTATGTGGGAATCATTATAACTGCCTGGGTGGCTTGACATAGATATTGTATATGATCCCTTGTGCACTAATAGTGGATGAGTAATACCCTTTACAGATCATGTACCTCCATCCCAATTCATCAAGTGGGGCCTTTATTTCAATGTGGGTATAGACTGTGGCCTCTAATACTTCAGGGAAATGGGTTTTATCATAGAACTCCTAAATGGTGTTGGCTGTCTCCACTGGGGTACATTGGAACCACATATGATACTCCACATGCTGATGTATGGCAAAGCAGAACTGCTAGTTTATACTTGAGACAGATGCCTGAGATACCCCATGTGTGCCCCCAGTAGGTTGCTGAATGGTTCCTGTAGCTAAGATATGTATAGCCATACATATCTTTCTATCTCCCAGAACAGGAACTCCACAACTCCCATGGGATGTAGAAGAGACCAACACATCCCCACATTTTGTTGGATAGTGTTCATATCAACATAGCACCAGTCCACAATGTTGGTTTCACAAAGACCATGAAATGTTAAGCACATTTGGATGACCCTGTACCTCTAGAGGCAATGTTGCACACTGTCAGGCATCACTGCTGCAATAGGAGCCTCCTACAGATACCCATGTACTAGGACTGTGGCAATCCCTATCATTGCAATCTACTCCATCTGAGCACAAGCATATGGCCAAATTCAAATATACAGAGGGCACATTGCCATTTAGTGGCAGTTAAATATTTTTAAATCACTCTCCTATCTCATTATCATACACAGTGCCTCATTATATGGTCATTAACATATAGCACGACAGACCATACTATTTGGGTTAGCCATGTTGTGTCTCTGGCTTTCCTTAACTGCACACACCCTGCCTCTGGCACCTCATCATACAAATTTGCTTAACATGATGCAGTAAAATTTTCTGAATCTAGACCTTTGTGTCAAATCCTCAGTTAGAAATGCTTTAGGAAAATGTTACAGTGCCAGTTAACTGTCAAACTGGGATGGTAAAGGTGATATAATATGATCTTCTCATATATCTTAGTCCCACCAGCACTTTAAACATTTTGGCTACCTGATTTTTTTCACTATGCTTCCCTTTCTCTCATCTCTCACTCTTAAAAAAGGAACAAACTAATGTAGATGTTTACCGATAGTTCATGTAAGTTTTCATATGTTTTCATACTGATCTCTCTTAATATTGTAAAATGTAATTTGCCTTGCACATGCACATTTGTCCTGTAACTTATTTCCTGATATGAAATTCACATTTCCTTACTGAATATTATGATGCAGTATAATAATTTTCACAGCAGATTTTCTTCTCAGATTTTCACCGAAAATGGGTTCTGACTAGGTAGAATTTCCTGAAGAACAAAGAAAAATAAATACTAAATAGAATAATTGGTCAGTATTCTGGATGCTGCATTCCAAATTTGCCTCCCTCTGGAGTCAAGAAAGTTCTCGGATTTTGTATGTAGCCAGATTTGCTGATAATGCACTAATTCTCTGTTTTCTATAAAGTACCATGGTTTCATCATATGTATTTTATTTCATTCAGGACTGCATTCCGTTTTCATTTTTGTGTTCTTTTTAATACACTGAACTCTAGCTAAGTCTGATTTGCCATGTAATTCTACCCTGTCCTAATCTGTATGGGTACCCCCTGCGCAAATAGTTATGCCAATTTAGTTATGAGTAATTGGGAAAGGAAGTTTGTATTATGTGAACATACTTATAAGGAACATTTAGTTTTCTTTAAGAGGTTTGTAGATGACCTGCTTATTTTGTGGAAAGGCCCCTGTGAATTAATACCACAGTATGTGGATTATTTGCATACAACCACTAACTTTCTCAGATTTACTTATCGATATTCACATACATCCATGGATTTTTTAGAAGTTAGATTGCATAGAACTATTGATGGGCTCTATAGCAACTCAAATGTACAGGAAGGAATGTAGGGTTAATGCTACCCTACATAGAAACAGTATGCATTCTACTAGAATATTCAAGAATGTGTTAAAAGGACAGGGTATGCGTATATCAAGACTAGATAGTGTTCAGGAAATATTTGAGAAGGATTTATTAACTTGTGAACTTAGAGACAGAGGGTATAGATATAAAGAAGTGAACCAAATGGCAACAGAGGTCACTCAGCTTGGGCATACTACTGCACTACCTTTTTTACATAATAACTCTATGACACCTCGGACTAGAATTAGGCAGAATAAAAAGCAAAATAAAAAACAAGATCATGTTAATTTCTCAATGCATTACACTAACGACCATGGATTATTTTGTGATATTATTAAGAAAAATTGGCCCGTTTTATTAATAGAAGAGAAGATCAGTGTTGTAGGACCACAACCCAGATTTATGTTCAAAAACAAACGCAATCTTAAACGTTTATTATGCTATGATACATTAGATGCACATATACCAGATGGTATTGGCTCCACTTCAATGTGTGGGAATTGCAAATTTTACATGTATATAAATACGCAATCCACTTTCATGCATCCAGTCACTCATTTTGAATATTCTATTCGTTTTAATACTAACTGCCATAGTACTTTTGTGGTTTATTTGGCTACTTGCATGCAATAGTTTCTATGTAGGGAAGACCAAGAGGCAGTTGAGAGACAGGATATGTGAACACTTATTAGCTATTAGGAAGCTTGATTCTAGGAATGCCTTGACCACCCATGTAATGAATACAGACTACACACACACTTTTAAATTTAAAGTATTAGAACAAATAGTAACTAATATGAGATTAGGTGATTCTAATAATATCCTTGAACAAAAGGAAACAAGTTGGATCATAAAGATACATAGTGATGCACCTCCAGGGCTAAATGGTCCAGTCCCTTTAAAACATTTTTTGAAGGGGCGGAGATTGTTTAAGTGATTTTAATTGATGTTATCATGTGATAGGTGTTTTTAGATTGAGGCATATATTTAAAAGGTATTGTTTTATTGCACTTGTATGGTCTGAAGAAGTGCTCAAGGAGGGCATGAAAGCATTAACCGTTTATTAAAGTTCTGGATTTATACCATATCTACCTTGGTGGTCCTGTGGATTTTCTTGAATTATTTTACGTTTCTACTGTTGACTTCCACTGGTACCTACTTCCATAGTGGCATTATTTGTTTTTATTTTATCTTAAAATGTGCCCTGATTATTTCTGGATCTGTCTATGATTTTGGCCCTGATTATTTCTGGATCTGTCCATGATTTTGGCCCTGATTATTTCTGGGTCTGTCCATGATTTTGGCCTTGATTATTTCTGGATATGTCCATGATTTCGGCCCTGATTATTTCGGGATATGTCCATGATTTTGGTGGTAAGAACAAGTTTGAATGCTATGTCACCAGCAGATCTGACTGACAGTTTAGTGCATATGTCTCAAATGTCCCTGATTTTACTTTATGTTTTGCTGTGTTCCTCATAATTTTCTTTTCTGATAAATTACTGAAGATTACAGTCAGACATTAAGTTTCATATTTCTTATTGTTTCAAAAATGCATGCTGATGCAAAACTGCTGTTCTATTAATTTTTTTTATGGACTTAAGATTAATAATTAAAAAAAGGTCCTTGATTTGTGCCTTTTTAGCTACTATTTTGAAGTTTGTCAGTATTTCCCGAACTCCTAGATGTTACACAACTACAGTAACACTCTGAGTTCTACACAAAAACACTGCCATGGTCTAGTGTTCTCCATTATCACCTATGTTTTATGTACAGTCCCCTGCACTATCTAAGTAATGGGTGCTAACCCTAACCCTTATACTGCCCCTTCTCCCTACCCTAACTCTAATTATTACCTTAATAAAAACCTTCCTGTAACACTACTACTATACAAGACACACTCACACACACAAACACACACACACATACACACACACACGAAAAATATTACATCTATCTCCTTACCTAACCCTGACCCTAAAATACACACAGACGCGTGAGAGCGTGCGCGTGCACATGCACACATACACACACACACACACACACACACACACACACACACACACACACACACACACACACACACACACACACGCACACACGCACAAACACACACATGCACACACGCACACACACACACACACACACACACACACACACACACACACACACACACACACACACACACACACACGCACACATAAACACCAACATCCAACAGCTATCCTTCACCTATCCTGGACCCTAACCCTAACTCAAAAACACATGCAGTCTCAGCCCCTCCAACCCCACTCACCTGTCTCTACAAATCATACCATTAACATTTGCATCCCTGGGCTATCCATACCTTCAACATTACACAACACCCCCCTGCACTTGTTGAAAAAATGTATGTACACCATTTTCAGACATGAAAACCAGTATTGCATTTGTAGTCAAAACTGAAGCACAATAATACTCCATGCATTACATAAACCACAGCAGCTGCTTGTCACAAATGTAGTGAGCAGTTTGCTACAGTTTAAAGACAGAAGAGCTGTTTTTCAATGTAGATCTGGATAAATGGATCTGGCTTACCTCTTAAGGAGGACCACCAGATCAGGAAAGAAACTTTGTTTAGGTTTTGCTCCTCAACACTGAAAGTTGAGGGGGTGCCAGATCTGGAGATGGTACCAGGTGGCAAAATAGCTAGATACACCTCTGATTTGTGCATCCATCTGTGCTTTTGCTGCTGTTTACTATGTTGTTGACTGTGCTGTTTATGCAGAATTAAGGTTTCACTTAATGTCTTTTATACAGATCTGTCTCTTGTTAATACTGACTTTGAATAAACATATGCAGAAGACTGAGATAAAGAATTGCTAAGTTTATGACTGACTGTGAATTCCCACTGTTGCTTTTTGTAAAATATTTCTGGATTTTATTTTTGATTACATTATTCAGGCCATAGAGAGTAAGGAGTATGGAATTTAAAATCTAAAAAAAAGTATAACATATATTATGTTCTGAAATAAATTGAAAAAACTCATAATTCAGAATCTGAAGAAACATAGCCTGATTAAAAGGTACATTGAAATCTCCAAGAAAAGACTTTAAAATGAAATGTCTTAAGTTAAAATTACTTGCACATCAGCTTTTTTTATTTTTCTTTACTCAAAACTTCTAAGTCGTGTAGCAGTAAATTATGTACATCACATTATGCAGCTAAATGGTAATTTTCTATTCATAAAAATTTTCTAGAATTTTGAAATTAGAACAGAAGGATGATGCTGTTTAAGTAAATCAGGATGTAGGAAGAATATTGTGCCACAATATATTGAACTGCTTGTCCATGATATTACTTTAATTTGCTGGACTTAGAATTAATATCAGCCCTATATCCTGCATCCATGACTTGGAAAGCAATAATTTTATTTTTTGGTGAAAAAATAATTTGCAATTGAAGCATAGTGAAAATGAGTCATATAAGCTCATTATTATTTCACAGACTGCTTACTGCCAACATACATACAGCAGTGTTCAGTATCTGTGATGAATTTGCCTTTGTTTGAGG
The DNA here is from genome assembly GCF_019279795.1 of Protopterus annectens. Lineage (NCBI taxonomy): Eukaryota > Metazoa > Chordata > Ceratodontiformes > Protopteridae > Protopterus > Protopterus annectens. The sequence continues at coordinate 1,616,001,762 of NC_056725.1, forward strand.
AAGCATTAATCATTACATAGGCAGATGTTTTTCTTTGTAACAGTGTATTTCAATGACAGGTGCTTGTAAAGTAATAACATTTCAGAAATTATAATCTAGTTATTTCAATAGAATAATTATAAAAGTGGCAATAGTTTGTTACTACTGTTACTTAAATAATGATAGTATAACATAAAATGAATACGTTTTGAATACAAGTGCTACTGCATTTTGCTATCTTTTTTATTTTTTATATATTCTTACAAACCCATGTGTGCATAAACCTAATTACCTTACTAATGTTAAAGAATATTTAGTGCCAGACTATAAGTTGTCATGCAAGAATTTTTTGAAGTGTACTTTTACTTACAGGCAGACACAATTTGAGAAACATCACTCTTTCAGTTTAATGAAGACAACTAAATATATTCCTAGAAATACAATCAGCTTATATGACAGAATATACACACTAATTCTGTTAACTTAGATAATGAATGAACTGGCACATACATATGTTTATTAATGTCATGTTTTCCATTAAAATTATTGCAACATTACACTGAGGTACCTAGGGGTTCAACAAAGTATTCTTAGCTTTGTTGTTAAAAAGCAACAACAGTGGAATGAAGTAAAACAGTGTCACAGTAGAAAACATGTTAAAAACTAGTTTGATAATTGGATTCTTCTGCTAGGTATTTCCAGAAGCAAATGTGAAGTTATTGCATTCATCTATAACAAAAGGCCAAGATATGTTCTTGATGAAATAAGTTCTAAAAGAACTTCAAAAACTAAGGGTATACAAAACAACTTTCCTTTATGAGATTCATTCTGCAGTTCTTCAGGCAGTACCACTATTTGTTGTCATTCCTCAGAGGGAGGATAGAGTTTCAGAAGACTAGAATAATGCAGATTGAATTGTGTTTCATAAGAACAGGAGCAAGATAATCTGAGATTTGACCTCAGCTGCAGAAGAAGATTTTGATATCACTGTTGGAGGAAAAAATGTTTTGGAATGTGGGGAAGTCAGTGGGACATGGATATAATGTAGTCTGGAGTGATAGCAGGAAAGTCATGCCAGGCAAACTAAACAAGAGTTCTTTGACTGGGTAACTGTGTTTACTAAATCAAAATAGGATTGTAGACATTACCTGCGTAGACTTTAGCAAGCTATGCTTTTGGCACAGTAGCAGTCAATTAATCAGTGAACAGTCAGAAAAAGTTGGCATTGCTTCTAGGGTGGTAGCATTAGTAAAACATTACCTAGTCAGTTGAACACAGAAAATCAGACTCACCGGGCTTTTAAAAATAAAAGGATAGTGACAAGTGTAGTAGCAGAGCTAGTACTGAGGTAATTGTTTCTCATTTCTATGTGACATTGAAGAAAGCTTTGAAGGACAAGTTTATCATTCTGTTTATGATATAAAGTTGTGTAACATATATCATAGCCAAAAAGTTGGATAAAGGATGAGAAGAAACATGGCAAGATTAAGACAACAGTACTAAAATCTGATTTCTTAAATGTAATGAAAAATGAAACTAATGAATGCAGAGCTTGAAAGGGAGTCACTTTAACAATCAATGATGAAAGAGACCATGGATATTAATATGAAAAGATCCAGTGAGGAAAGCTACCAGGGTAGTAATACAAAGAGGTCTAAAGGTAGGCAAGGAATATCACACAACAGTAAGTGAGACTGGTGAAATACTGGGGTGCAAAGGAAGAAATGACACCAGCAGAAAGGATGAATGTATTGTCACTGTATACAGTGAGTTGGTAAGACTGGAATGTTCTACTTATAGATAATAGGTGTCTTAAATTAGTAGGAGCACAACCTAGTTTTAGGTATAGGAATAGTAAGAACTTAAAAAGGCTACTATGTATTGATAAAACTGATTTATTAACTAGTAATATAGATAGACAAATCTTGAGACATGGTACTTTTCCATGCAATAGGTGTAATATGTGTAAATATGTAGCCAGTGATAATCAGTTTGTTCATCCCTCTCTTAACTATACTTATACACCTAGTTTTTATGCCACCTGTGAAAGTACCAATCTGATATATCTAGCAACATGTACGGAATGTTTGGCATTTTATGTGGGTATGACCTCAAGAAGGTTGAGGGATCGAGTATATAACCACATATATGATATTAAGAAATTAAATTTAAGTAATGCCTTAGCCAAACATGTTGCTATGTACCCTAGTCATGGTTTTAGATTTACCCCCGGATTCATGAAGCTCGGCGCAAGGCCGGTGAAAGGCTTGCACCGGCCGTGCAGCGTACAAATGGTGTAGCAGCACCACATGCATAGTAATGAGTGTGCGCTGCAACCACAACCATGTGCATAGGGCATGTGCGCGAGTCCAGGGAGCCCAACCAGGTTGCGCTCGGAGGCGTGGCCAAGTCGGTAGGCGATGAGCAACCTAATGTGCTGAGATCTACAGGCCACCTGCAATAGTAACCGCACCTACCAGTGTCCGTGGATAATGAAACGTATGCAAAGTATGCTACATAGTACCCGTCCACACAAAATGGAGAACCAAAACATATATGCACGACATACAAAATGTTCCCGTTCATGGAACACATGATACCCAGAATACTGTGTCCGTTATGTATTGCACTGTCAGCAGTCATACCCAGTGGAGGTGTACTGCATCATGTCAGTGCGCCGCAAATACACACGACCAGCCCCATGGGCATGGTCACCAGCAGTCCCACAGTGGTAGTGATAGTACACAGCCGGGCAGTCGTGGCCATATAACAACCATAAAGAAACCAGATATCCCAAACACACACAAACATATGTAAAGTAAAATGTGCCATACACAGCAACATAACTGTCACATACACATAGGATGGCATATGCCGAATCGGAATATCCAGAAGCAGAACCCATGCATGCAAATGTAATACACAACAACCCCGTCATACCACGTAACCCGCACCCATGTCTGAATGTCCACCCAATCCAGCTAGCAGCCATGCGCAGCTGCACACCTACACAGAGCGGGTATACCCCATATGTAAG
>NC_056725.1:1616010055-1616100055 GCF_019279795.1 Protopterus annectens
ATAGACATACACACACCACAAACAGGCAATGCTACACTAAGTCTATGGCGTGTACGAGTACAGTGACAGTACAGCAAGGATAGCTGTCTGCCAAGATATACAGCAGATGTCTGTAGGGCGTGGAACACCTCCTGGAACACGGACGTTGCATGGACAATGTTTGGATTTTCATCGTACCACATTGCTATGTGTAAGCCGTACACATATGCGATACATGGGACTGACAGCTGTCCATGCAAGAGCAGCGAGCTGTCCATGCAAGAGCAGCGCTATGGTCATAAAATATGTATATGTATATACATCGAGAGAGATACAGGCAGACACATGTGGCAAGGCCGGTAGTGGAACCTACACATCACTACCCTATCACACCACAGCAGGATGCACATAGAGAACACGCTACGGAGGTCGCTAACCACAGCAGACACACAGGCAGTCCACTAGGTGCGTCTCAACATCCACAAACACAGAGATGTCAGCAGGATATATGTGTGTTGCGAAGCGTCTAAAACCATAACCTACGAACCCATGCGGCTGGGAGCATAGACACACACACACACACACACACATCTGGCAGGCATGGGAATTGACCTTACACCTACCTACCCTATCGCACGACAGTATGACACAATTACAGAACGCGCTACTCTGAGTACTGAACACAGCACCGTCAGAGGCATACGTCTAGGTGGGTGACATCATCCGCAAAGGAATAGACGCTGATAGCAAATATATGTGTTGTGAGGCATCTAAAAGCATCACTGTCTCCAGAGGCAGCTGGAAACAAACACTTGGAAGGGCTGGGAGTTGAACCTACACCTACCTACATGAATACACTACAGCAAGATGCATTTACAGAACGCGCTACCGAGATTGCTAAGCACAGCACAGTCAGAGGCATACTTCTAGGTGGGTGACATCATCTGCAAAGGAATAGACGCTGATAGCAAATGTATGTGTTGTGAGGTGTCTAAAAGCATCACTGTCTCCAGAGGCAGCTGGAAACACACACACATGGAAGGGCCGGGAGTTGAACCTACACCTAACTACATGAACACACTACAGCATGCTGCATTTATAGAATGCGCTACCAGGATTACTGAGCACAGCACTGTCAGAGGCATACTTCTAGGTGGGTGACATCATCCGCAAAGGAATAGACGCTGATAGCAAATATATGTGTTGTGAGGCGTCTAAAAGCATCACTGTCTCCAGAGGCAGCTGGAAACATACACACACACACTTGGAAGGGCCAAGAGTTGAACCTACACCTACCTACATGAACACACTACAGCAAGATGCATTTACAGAATGCGCTACCAAGATTGCTAAGCACAGCACTGTCAGAGGCATACCTCTAGGTGGGTGACATCATCCGCAAAGTAATAGACGCTGATAGCAAATGTATGTGTTGTGAAGCGTCTAAAAGCATTACTGTTCCCAGAGGTGGCTGGAAACACACACACACATTGGGAAGGGCTGGGGGTTGAACCTACACCTAACTACATGAACACACTACAGCATGCTGCACTTACAGAACGCGCTACCGGGATTACTGAGCACAGCACTGTCAGAGGCATACTTCTAGGTGGGTGACATCATCCTCAAAGGAATAGACGCTGATAGCAAATATATGTGTTGTGAGGCATCTAAAAGTATCAATGTCTCCAGAGGCAGCTGGAAACACACACACACACTTGGAAGGGCCGGGAGTTAAACCTACACTTAACTAAATGAACACACTACAGCATGATGCATTTACAGAACGCGCTACCGAGATTACTGAGCACAGCACTGTCAGAGGCATACTTCTAGGTGGGTGTCATCATCCGCAAAGGAATAGACACTGATAGCAAATGTATGTATTGTGAAGCGTCTAAAAGCATTACTGTCCCCAGAGGCAGCTGGAAACACACACACACACTGGGAAGGGCTGGGGGTTGAACCTACACCTAACTACATGAACACACTACAGCATGCTGCATTTACAGAACACGCTACCGGGATTACTGAGCACAGCACTGTCAGAGGCATACTTCTAGGTGGGTGACATCATCCGCAAAAGAATAGACGCTGATAGCAAATATATGTGTTGTGAGGCATCTAAAAGTATCAATGTCTCCAGAGGCAGCTGGAAACACACACACACACTTGGAAGGGCCGGGAGTTAAACCTACACTTAACTACATGAACACACTACAGCATGATGCATTTACAGAACGCGCTACCGAGATTACTGAGCACAGCACTGTCAGAGGCATACTTCTAGGTGGGTGTCATCATCCGCAAAGGAATAGACACTGATAGCAAATGTATGTGTTGTGAAGCGTCTAAAAGCATTACTGTCCCCAGAGGCAGCTGGAAACACACACACACACTGGGAAGGGCTGGGGGTTGAACCTACACCTAAACTACATGAACACACTACAGCATGCTGCATTTACAGAACACGCTACCGGGATTACTGAGCACAGCATTGTCAGAGGCATACTTCTAGGTGGGTGACATCATCCGCAAAGGAATAGACACTGATAGCAAATATATGTGTTGTGAGGCGTCTAAAAGCATCACTGTCTCCAGAGGTAGCTGGAAACACACACACACTTGGAAGGGCTGGGAGTTGAACTTACACTTAACTATATGAACACACTACAGCATGATGTATTTACAGAACACGCTACCGAGATTACTGAGCACAGCACTGTCAGAGGCATACTTCTAGGTGAGTGACATCATCCGCAAAGGAATAGACGCTGATAGCAAATGTATGTGTTGTGAAGCATCTAAAATCATTTCTGTCCCCAGAGGCAGCTGGAAACACACACACATTGGGAAGGGCTTGCGGTTGAACTTACACCTAACTACATGAACACACTACAGCATGTTGCATTTACAGAGTGCGCTACCGGGATTACTGAGCACAGCACTGTCAGAGGCATACTTCTAGGTGGGTGACATCATCCACAAAGGGATAGACGCTGATAGCAAATGTATGTGTTGTGAAGCGTCTAAAAGCATTACTGTTCCCAGAGGTGGCTGGAAACACCCACACACACTGGGAGTTGAACCTACACCTAACTATATGAACACACTACAGCATGATGCATTTACAGAATGCGCTACCGAGATTATCGAGCACAGCACTGTCAGAGGCATACTTCTAGGTGGGTGACATCATCTGCAAAGGAATAGACGCTGATAGCAAATGTATGTGTTGTGAAGCATCTAAAAGCATTACTGTCCCCTGAGGTGGCTGGAAACACACACACACACACACACACACACACACACACACTGGGAAGGGCTGGGGGTTGAATCTACACCTAACTACATGAACACACTACAGTATGCTGCATTTACAGAACGCGCTACCGGGATTACTGAACACAGCACTGTCAGAGGCATACTTCTAGGTGGGTGACATCATCCGCAAAGGAATAGATGCTGATAGCAAATGTATGTGTTGTGAAGCGTCTAAAAGTATTACTGTCCCCAGAGGTGGCTGGAAACACGCACACACGCACACACACACACACACACTGGGAAGGGCTGGGGGTTGAACCTACACCTAATTCCATGAACACATTACACCATGCTGCATTTACAGAATGCGCTACTGGGATTACTGAGCACAGCACTGTCAGAGGCATACTTCTAGGTGGGTGACATCATCCACAAAGGAATAGACGCTGATAGCAAATGTATGTGTTGTGAAGCGTCTAAAAGCATTACTGTCCCCAGAGGTGGCTGGAAACACACACTGGGAAGGGCTGGGGGTTGAACCTACACCTAACTACATGAACACACTACAGCATGATGCATTTACAGAACGCGCTACTGAGATTACTGAGCACAGCACTGTCAGAGGCATACTTCTAGGTGGGTGACATCATCCACAAGGGAATAGACGCTGATAGCAAATGTATGTGTTGTGAAGCGTCTAAAAGCATTACTGTCCCCAGAGGTGGCTGGAAACACACACACACACACACACTGGGAAGGGCTGGGGGTTGAACCTACACCTAACTACATGAACACACTACAGCATGATGCATTTACAGAATGCGCTACCAAGATTACTGAGCACAGCACTGTCAGAGGCATACTTCTAGGTGGGTGACATCATCCGCAAGGGAATAGACGCTGATAGCAAATGTATGTGTTGTGAAGCATCTAAAAGCATTACTGTCCCCAGAGGCGGCTGGAAACACACACACACACACACTGGGAAGGAATGGGAGTTGAACCTACACCTAACTACATAAACACACTATAGCATGATGCATTTACAGAACGCACTACCGAGATTACTGAGCACAGCACTGTCAGAGGCATACTCCTAGGTGGGTGATATCATCTGCAAAGTCAAGGACTCTGACAGGGAATGACTACAGAGTGAGCAGTCACACAGCATGTTACTATCCCAAGGTGGACGTACAGTAACACGGCAGTGCTGCACTAGTGAATACTACCTATCTACGGAGCACTACAGCACGAAATGGATACGGGATGCACCACAGACAGTATACCCTTTGAGAGAGCAACAAGTGTGTATGATGTAGGCATCCACTGTGGCATAGCAACTACATATAATTCGCCTGGACGGCCACCATGGCTATGCAGGATGTCATTGGGCATGGCTACACGCCTGGTATCAGACATCGGTGCCGAATGTACTGTGTGTCCATGCATGGCGTACTGGGCATGCTCACACACTTAACATTTGCAAAGTGCAAACATGCATACACATGGAGTGTAATCATGAAAGGGCAGAGTGTGGAACGTACTGTGTGTCCACCTACACAACAGAAAACCGGGCATGCTCACACACTTAGCGGTTGCAAAGGGGAAACATACATGCACACGGGGTATACTCACAGAAGGGCGCAGTGTGCACAGTACTGTGTGTCCATCCACACAGCTGCTTACTGGGCATGCTCACACACTTAGCATTTGCAAAGTGCAAACATGCATACACATGGAGTGTAATCATGAAAGGGCAGAGTGCGGAACGTACTGCGTGTCCACCTACACAACAGCAAACTGGGCATGCTCACACACCTAGCGGTTGCAAAGGGGAAACATACATGCACACGGGGTATACTCACAGAAGGGCGCAGTGTGCACTGTACTGTGTGTCCATCCACACAGCTGCTTACTGGGCATGCTCACACACTTAGCATTTGCAAAGTACAAACATGCATACACATGGAGTGTAATCATGAAAGGGCAGAGTGTGGAACGTACTGCGTGTCCACCTACACAACAGCAAACCGGGCATGCTCACACACCTAGCGGTTGCAAAGGGGAAACATACATGCACACGGGGTATACTCACAGAAGGGCGCAGTGTGCACTGTACTGTGTGTCCATCCACACAGCTGCTTACTGGGCATGCTCACACACTTAGCATTTGCAAAGTGCAAACATGCATACACATAGAGTGTAATCATGAAAGGGCAGAGTGTGGAACGTACTGCGTGTCCACCTACACAACAGCAAACCGGGCATGCTCACACACCTAGCAGTTGCAAAGGGGGAACATACATGCACACAGGGTATACTCACAGAAGGGTGCAGTGTGCACTGTACTGTGTGTCCATCTACACAACTGCTTACTGGGCATGCTCACACACTTAGCATTTCCTACGCGCCGTCCAGCATGCAGACGGAGTGTACACACTGAAGGTCACAGTAAGGTAAACTTGTCCACACACACAGGGTGGTCACACATGCAGTTACTCGTACACACACAGATGACATCACTGGCATCACGGGAGCAGGTCAAACATGTACACACTGCAGTGAACACTGTAGCTGCCATGCCAGCACCATGTCATCGGTGCAGCAGTAAGCCTCATGGTCCAACAACAGCATGTGACATATGTCCACAGGTCTGTATAGCAGTGCACACCAGTTGTGCAGAGTACACATGTACTAACAATGATCCAACATGTGTGCTGTAGTCCATCCATATCTGTATACATGGACAGGTCGGCTCCACACATACCACGGCCCTGACACAGCTGTGACACATGACTGCTGCTGTACCAGAGTGCACCAATGACCGGATATGTCATACATGTGATTGTCTGGATGTGTGCATGGACTGCACACATGACACATACTAAGCCTGTGATGTACCACATGCATAACACTGGCGTACGCGGTGCTACACACAAGAATGGAAGGTGGACCCATGTCTGTGGAATGCTCCCACTACAGGGTGTAGCGGTGTTGACTGGGACACATACCCTTGTATTGTTTGCCTGTGACAGCTGTGATACCATACCACAGTCCATGTTTCATGTATGTCAACACACATGTCAAAACGTAGCAATGCATACACACATGGCAACAGGAGACACATGTGACACGTGTACTGTGCATGGAGCAGCCATGCATGAGCAGTGGCCGATGTCCATAACATAGTTGCAACACCCTACCACATGCGTACCCATCATAGGGGCCGTTATATGGTGGCATAGAAACAGCACGTATGGAGGTATGCGTGTACATCATGTGTTTAAACACCTGTCTACATGCATGTTTGCAGGTGGTGGCTCACAGGTGTGTCACACACCATCCTACCCTGCCATGTGCATACAGTATGCTATGTCGCTGTACTGTTACATGACAGTGCCGACATAATGCATACCCATCGGTCAGGTGTCATCGCCTGTATGCCACATGGCACCTGTAACACCTACCGCCTCCCAAGTGCATATATCTGCACATCTGCTGGATACAGTGTTGGTACACATAATGCACTACATACCGCTGCATGCCTGCACACGTATCATATGGCGGGTGTAGTTTTTCCAGCACTGACATGTGTGCATGAATGTGTGCCCATGTATGCCACATATCGGGGGGACTATGTCCCACATGCTACACATCCCTGTACACCATAATAGAGATCTGTACATACCTCAATGTGGGGTGTATGGATTTGGATGGTGCAGTACATGCAACACGTTGTCTCTCCGTGTATGCATGTGTGGTCACCACAATGTGTGTGTGTCGACATGTTTGTATGTCTGCTGCTTGGTATGAGGGTGTATGCAAACATACTGTTGTGAACGGACACTAACCACGCAGGGTGACCATCCCGTACTGGTGCTGCATTGCACAACCCTATCGATGCCATAGGTGTGAGCCATACTGGCCACCTGTGCAAGTCTGCCCCCTGTGACATGGCGTGCGGGTGCATAGTATTGTGAGGGTGCTGACCACACAGGCAGGTGTCCCCATCTGCACACTATGGGGTGTGCATCGTAGTGGTGTACACCCCGCGATTGCGACCATATTCCTGTACTGTTACAGGGTCCGACTGCTGCACAGTGTGCCCCACAGCTGACAGGTGACATGTGCAGTCAGTGGCCAGCACGCTGTGTATGACACCTGCACCATGTCACCATACCTGTAGTGTGTCCTGCTATGTATGTGACGTCTCTGTCCACTGTAGCCTGTGGCACCGACCACATGCGTCAGGTGCAGTATATGTGCGGACATGTGTGTCATGTAGGTGTCCAGGCAGGTTGTGGGTACATGTGGTATGCTGCTATTGCCAGATGTGCCTGTGGGTAATCCACAGCTACACGTGGGGGACTGATAACAGTGCTCCCTGTAGGCACATGCGAGTACACCATAGGAGGGTTTCAGGTTATCAGAACCAACATGGTGCTACACATGTAACCATCACACATACCGTGAACACATCACAATGCATGCTGCACCTGCACAACATGGTATGTCTGCTGCATGTTGACAGTACACAACCCACGTCACATACACATCTGTCAGCTTTCATACACAACCACTGCAACATACACATCCCATGCTATGCATACACAGGTATCACATACACCTCTCACTATCCTGTCCACCCTGTGCATCAGAATATATTTGCATAACCCTGCACTGATGGTGTGGATGACAGGGATGCGGCAGAGGCTTCATCATATGCACAGGGTGATATGTTAGCCAGGGGCATAGGCTGCACCAATGGATAACATCATGTGTGTGTGTAAGGGCTGGTGAGTTTACTGGGCATGTCTGTGCAGAATGCATGTGGATGTGGTGGAGCCCTACAGTTGTGTCTGCTGTGTGTGGGTATGTGTGTACACAGTTCAGCCATATGTGATGCCTACACGGGGTAGAATTGACAGCCCCAGACTGTACAGTGCAGGTTGTACAGCTCACTGTGTCCGTCCGTGGCCACGTGACCTGTGCCTGCCTGGGGTTGCACGGGCACTACCAGGTGGAGGTATAGAGTGGCTACTGTCCGATGACACATGTCCGCTGGAACCGTGTCCACGATGGGACCAGCCAGGGCCACGTCCATGTGGCCTGCTGTGTCCTGGTGTGGACGGTGCAGCACCAGCTGCACTGCTACTGCTACCGGCACTATGTGAGTGGGCATGAGAGGTGGCACGCACACGTCGACCTCCACTAGGTGGTGTTGCTGGCCTACGTCCACGTGTCCTATGCCACACCCCTACCAGGTGTTCCAGCACAGACAGCTCACGCTCGCGGATTGCCATGCCTCGGTCGAGGATTTCAACCATTTCACCTAATCGCCTATCCAGTACATTAGCAATCTGCTGTTGAGCATTCGCCAATGACTGGATGTTGTCATTTAGGGTACAGATTGCAGCCCTCTTCAGCCTCTGCCCTTCTTGGTTCTGCCATTCTGCACGTGCCTGTGCCGTCATTACAGTCTGGAACATGCGTCTGGTGATACCAGCTGCTGCGCCCTGTACTGTAGGTGCATGTCTGCCAGAGGTCCTCCTATGAGCAGCACCAGCCACAAGCCTGTGTGGCACATCACCAGTCATTACACTGGCAACATGGTGTGTAGTCACACCTTCTGTAGCCACCACACATTCCTGTTCAATGCCAACAGACGCTGACTGTCCTTCCTCTATGGGCAACGGTGATGTGGTATGTGTTGGCATCAGAACCGTGTGCGGGGATGAGGGGGACATAGGTGGGATGGTAACCAATGGCGCAGATTCAGCCCCTGACAACCCTGCCTGAACCTCATGCATATGGTCATCACCGCTAGTATCTGTGGGGACACTAACATCAGATGGACCGCAGGAGGGTAACGCACCTACACCACCTATGAATGCAAAGACATACTGTAAGGTACATTACGCACTGACACACACACATAGACAGACACACACACACACAGACAGACACACACACACACACAGACACACACACAGACACACACACACACACACACAGACACACCATGCATGTGATATTTCAGATGGCATGCAGCATTCCTGCACTACAGCACAGGGAATACAGCTCAGACATTATTAGTGTTAGTATGTATACCACCCTGGGGTGCACACTACATCAAGCAGGTGTCATATGCAGTACACACAATCATGGTAGTTTACATGCATCCCCGTGATACACCATGTGGCCACAAACATGTTAACAGTACACATGGCTGATGTTACCTTGACATGTAATCCGCTGACATGTGCAGTGACATGTATACATGTGTGACACAATGGTGTCCCGCCACATGCACCACATTGTAATGGGCTTCACAGTGCAGTGTTGTGTGTACAGCCTACAGATAGAATGCATGTTTAGCACATATGTATGTGCAGGTGTGGTTAGTGTGAGCTGTGTACATAGCTATACAGTGTGGAGTACTGGCACTGTGCCACTGCATGGCAACATAACACATGTATGTCGCTGTGCAATGCATAACATGGATGCATTGCATTGCCATGACTGCAACACAGTCATGCTGTTCCACAGCACGTATATGGTAGACATCGGTGACACCTCCGGTGGCTGCATACAGGCATTCCGGTTGTCCGGTGTAACACATCAAATGTACAGGTGGTCCACTATGGCTATGATTGCACTATGTATGGACAATGTGCAACGTGGTCTATCCACATCAGGCGTACTGTGTGGCAACATGCCTATGGCTATCACCCATGGCAATGTGTGAACGGGACTGGGACAATTGTGTGTGATGGGCATCTTGTACACATGTCTGTGGTGTCCCATGTGACATACACACATACATGTCAGAGGTGTCACAATCCATAGGGCTATGCAGACAACAGTGTGGATGTTTGTTATGTCGAGTGTAGGTCATGTGATGGTGTGACAATATTGCAGACAGAACACCACAAGCTTGGGACATGTCAGGTGGCGTGTCACAATGTGTGCACACAATGTAGGGGCATATGTCACATTGGTGACACCTGTGTGCTGCACAGATCACTGCTCACTGTGTGGTACTGTGTGCATACCACGAATGTTGTTCCAATGCATACTACATATGCATCCATTGTAGAACACCTCAACCATGGTATGCATAGCTGACCGCACATATCACACCGACAGGTAGTGTGGTTTCATGCCGGTGTATAATAACGGTTGTATCTACTGCACACGGGTGGCATGTGTGTGTCTGGCGGTGCAACCTGTATAACGTGACTGGAACTAAACCCAGGTGTACATGTTATACCTGGCCACATGGCAAATAACTCTACACTGTAACATGCCTGATACTGACAACAGTCTCACCTGTGACGGACCCATGTCTGTGCGACACGCCAGAGGTGCCTGTATAGGGGCAACACAACAGTATAAACATTATCCATGACTGTATGACAGCCACAGTTCGCACTGTGCATGTGACATCATGTACCTGTGTGATAGCATATGGTATGCACACATCTGCATACACAATGTAGCATACTGTAGTATGCGGCTTGTGTGCCCATATACCTGGCATGTGTTTTTACTTTACATGATGTACAGTGACACCTGCAACTACAGTGGATATCATACGCATATGCAGGACTGACTTACCAGGCAGCTCCAGGTTCATTGGTTGGGAGACACCCACCTCCACGATGGCGGCTAGTGTTTCTGCATGCTGTTCCCTGGGTGTCCCCAGACTGGCCAGTAGCTCCTCTGTGTGTGTGAGTGGGGGCTGGGTTGGTGGCCCACCACCCGTTCCACCTTGTTCTCTGGCGATTGCTGTGGCACACTGTTTCGCATGGCGTATGAGGTCCGTGCAGTGTCGGCGTACCTGCTGGTAGGTGCGGTTGTTGCCACCCACGTCATTCACCCTCCTGCGTATATCCTGCCACAGATCATCCCACTGCTGTGCTTGCTGTGGCGCATGGCTGAACAGCACGTCATAGTTGTCATGGAGCAATGGTATGATGACTTCATCCTCCTGGCGGCTGAAGGCTGGGAGTCGTGAACGTGGCATTATCTGTAAGACATAATGATGGTGACAGGTCACATTCACGCTGATGTACTGGCATACCGCTGAACATACATTGCTATGACATGTACGACATCTGCACAGTAATCCCTGGGACACATCATGACACTGACACAGCTGACGTGTTGCTGCCACACCTGTCACACCGTTATGCAGTGGATATCATCTCATATCTCTGTGTCGACACATCACACTGTACATACTCCATGTAGATGGTAACTTGCTGTGGACATGTGTACCTGCCTGCACCTGTGTTCTTACCAATCTGCACTTGGCCCGATGTGTCCACAGTACTACTGTTCACCCGGATGCTGTGTATATGTCACATAGCATCACAGACGCAGCCGTTATGGACGTCAGCAGTGGCACTGCACACATACACATGGACACCTGTACATGCATGTGTTTTGCCATATACATCTACTCAGCACTGTACGGGTGTTGGACATCCTGCCACGGCTCGCCTGTATTGCACATGTGATACACATGGGACAATGTGTAATCATATGACATTTGCAGGGATGGTCAAACATAGCATGTGCGCGCACGTTTTACATGCTGTCATACAGCAATTGTGACACCACAAGGTGCATCAGTGCCACATTACTGATCCAGTCAGTTAATAGTGCATGTGCCATGTGGCCATCGCACCATGTATGACTGATGGCACGTGCAGCCGTGATGGACAGGGTTGTATGGTATGGCAGGGTATATCACATATATGGCACAGGGATGTGTCCAGCCTGTGGAATACCAGTATTGGGATGGTGGCTGTCCATTCCATATGTCATTTATATGGGTATATGGACATGTCGCATGTCTATCATCATGGTGTGGACAATGTCCTTCTGCAAGGTAGGCGGCATGCTGCATGGTGGGGGTGTGTATGGTGCATGCTGGTATCGCACACCCATGCATAAACATTACCCCTGACAGGTGCTATGTGCTGTAATATTGTTCAACACAGTGCTGCATATGCCTGCACGGTGATATCCCATGCACATGGATGGTACCCCGACCTGACATGGGTACCTCATATATCTACATCCGGTGCCTGCTGTCACCACCATGTCGGCGGGTGCACCGCATGGCACCATCCCTTCCACAGTGACCATGGTGTTGAGCACAGCCGAGGTATTCATTTATGAGGACGGGGATGTTCACATAGAGGTGGCAATGCTGGTATCATCCATCAGACCATACACTTATGACACACACCTCACACACACAGCCCATTCAGTATGTTGTTCGCAACACTGACACAGCTATACTGCTAGGCCAGGTCCATTCCCAGCCGTACATACACAGATGCATAACATGTCTCTGTGGTATGGGCTACACTGACGGTGGGGTTCAACACATACCGTGTTCGACTGTAGCTGGCGCTGATGTTCTGTGCACATGTCAACACATTAACCCTGTTCTACTGTAGCCAGCGGTGATGTGCTGTGCACATGTCAATGCTGCACATTGTGTTGATGTCTGTCTGTCAACAGGCCACTGGTGGAACACGCAAGGGTATTTGTTATCAAATATACATGCCACCCTGTACAGCTGTACCGCTAACATCTCAGGTGCTAATGTGTCATGGACATGCACACCTTACCCGGAAAGGTGATAGTGCATTGCCACCCGTACTCATCACCTCTTGTGGGTTGCTATTATCCAACACCCTATTTGTATTGTATTGTCAAGCTATGCACCTGTGCAGGACATGTGAGCATGTAATGCGCTGCTGCGTACCTTTGCACCCATTGCACAACATGTCACACAGGTACATGGGCAGTCATACACTTCACAGCTTGCTGACGGTACGACAGGTGTTGTACACACGTAACACATATCCTGTGGGACATGGTCGTATGTACAGGCATGTCCGACCGTCACGTACCAGTGCTACCCCTATATGATGGATATGTCGTACATGTGGCAGTACAGCAACTGTCACATGTACTCGTGCAATGCCCCCCTACCACCGTACAGCGGTACTGCCTGTGGGAGATGTGCTTCTGCATCCATGCTGTGCCCATAGCTGTCAGTTGTACATCATTATGTGCAACGTACCTCATGTGGTGTTCTAACGGGTGCATGTTCATCACGGCACCACATTGGAAGGGTCTGTCACACAGTCATTGTTGTGCATGGTTTACATGCCAGCCATGGCTTACTAGATGGGAATCATCGTAATTCATTGGGATAGCATATTTATACATTGGAGCGGCGTATTCCAGCCATCATATACCCTTCCTAGATGACACTGTTAGGCAACCAGTAGTAGGTATTCTATGATCTGCACATTAGTCACACAGTACAAGGGCTACTGTTACCCATTCTGGGGACAGGGTGCTGACAGCTGTGGATGGGGGTGATGCTGTCGACAACCATGACTGCACCTGACGGTCACGTCTGGATGGGTAACATTCACAACACACACCTACCATCATGTAGTACCACATCATCTACAACAATGGACATTCCTGCAAGAACAATGTATGCAATATGTCTGTATGACCACTGTAGGCACCACTGGTGGCCACCAGCATGGCGGCCAACATCAGTGTATATCCCGCAGACTCATGGGTTACACCATTCACAACACACCAGTCACGGATGATGCTGTTGTGAATTACACTGCAGTTCCACACATCATGTTACACGAGGCATCATGCACTGAGATGTTGCGGATGGGTGAACACCTCTGAAACTCAACATACGCACCCATGACACATCACCTGGTACAATATATCTCTCATACATCATGTTATTGTGACTGCCCTGTGATGGCAATACACAGACTACGTGTACTGGGACATGCAATGGCTCACCGGTGTTATAGCCCTCTGGGTGTGTGTCTAGCCATGGTGTACAGTCGGCAGTGGTCTGGACATGGGGACACTGTACATTGACCTACTGTGTCACTGCAACAGTTGCCTATACTCCTACTGTTATTGTACAGGCATGTGGTATCTGACCGCTATGATGGTCCAGGTCAAACACAATGCTGTGGCATGCATGACCTGCAGCTATCGGCCTGGGGTGTAGAGCACACATGTACATCATCACATGCTATACTGCCTCTCTAGCAGCTTCACATAACTGTCACCGGCAGGGCTGTGACTGGCAGGCACGGCATGGTGTCATGTGGAACAATGCTTGCATCTTCCACTGTGATGCACACAAGCGAGGCACACACACACAATTGCACCACTCACATATCTCTGCGGTGACTGGGACCTGCCTCCATACCCTGCGCAACACACCTGCGATTACGGATTGTACACGGACCGTACCTTCCAGGCACATACCTGGACCGGAACACCCACAGATGAGGGGTTCACACATCACACAGTGTTTTGCACACATCCTGGATAGTTGCTTAACACAATGCATCATAGGTGCTCCATGTGCAGATAACCGTGTTTGTGACCGCTATACACATTGTAACACACGACAGAGTCGACAGTGTACATCACAGGTTACATACCGTCTGTGTTGTTATAGTGTACATTGGATCTCAGACAGCTACCACTGCTGTGTGCTGACAGTAACCCACACTTCCCTGGGATAGACACCCATGTACCTACACATGCTTGGGTCATGCACTCCGCTCAGCTGGATGTAACAATACACAACACATACCATACCTACACTACCCTTAGCATGAACACTACCTCCATGTGACTGGTGTGACACACCTGGGCTATCCCCTCTTTGATGGATTCAACACATATGCTACAGGGCCTTGCTGGCCACACCCTGGAAACACACCCATCACAGCATGCACGGAACATGTGTACTACAACAACTACTACGGACGTCTGCTGACAGCTGTTGTTATCATGACACCCGGGCAGATGGACACTGCACATACATATGCTGACACATACCACAGTGCGCTGCAGTAGCATGTACACAATTGCAGGAATCATGCTATTCCACACAGAGACATGGCGGTACTGACCAGTTCACAGACGCCACTGTGGTGGTCATGTTCCATGCACATATGATGTACGACCACATGTACAGGCTGTTGCACAGTGGTGTACATTCACATGTGTGGGGTGCATCACCTTTCCAGCCATGGTGGGTCCCCGAGGTCCATCATCACATACTACAAGGCTAGCTACCTAAACATGACTGCCACACATTGTGGTGTGGGGCCTCAGGCATTGGGGTGGTATGTCAGTATTCTTTGGCAACATCCACATCTGATGTCACATACAATAGTCACCCAAGCATTGCAGACCGAGCTAATGTTGGCAATGTGCCAGGCGATGGCGTACTTACCGACAATACACCCTCTCACTCACTACAGGGTCGCAATCCATACATGGACATCGTAGTGTCCCTGTGGTCACATACACAGTACTGACATGCACACAATATGTTCTGGGACACTGGCCCAATGTCACCTTCCAATGTCCCTGGCTGTAATGTCCCACCAACCTGTTCGGGATATGTCTCCGCACCAGGCCACTATATTCACTGCTAGCCGTTCGTCGGACATTGTGGACCCTGACTGCTGCACAGCGGCATTTATCGCACTACACATGGGTGGCACTGCATTGCACGGGTGGGACTATAGTCATACACCCATGACTGGACCATTCTGCATAGCAATGGGGCACATCCTCAGGAACGTGATTCCCACACACATTGATGGCCTCCAGTCCTTTCCTAGCACCTGTGTTGGGCTTGTGTATGCCACAGCAGGGCACATACACATGCTGGCCACCTGTCATACAGTTGCATGGGCAGTTGAGGATGGTACGGAGGCCGACACATCATACGTTGTCCTCACATTGCCTTTCAGCAACATTCCACATTCTGGTATTGACAACATACACATCCACCTGCACATCATACCCTGTGTCTCAGGATGTTATGCTATGTGGCTCATGGACTGTACACACAGTGGTGCCAGCATACCATAGTA
The DNA here is from genome assembly GCF_019279795.1 of Protopterus annectens. Lineage (NCBI taxonomy): Eukaryota > Metazoa > Chordata > Ceratodontiformes > Protopteridae > Protopterus > Protopterus annectens. The sequence goes on from NC_056725.1 coordinate 1,616,026,279, forward strand.
CCTACTACATGTCAGGTACATATTGCATTACACAGTCCTCAGTCATAGGGCAACTCATGTTCACTATATGCTTACATACCGAACATGCTGTCACAGAGTACTGTCCATGCATAGGTTTCCCACACCTACATACCAAGCGCAATTATTGCTCCACCAGCTCATACCGATACCAACCATATGGGTGTCAGTGTGGCGGATACGTCATATGCGTATCATGGCAACAGGATGCATGGCACATGGTGCATGCACATCACCTTTGCATAACAACATTCACCCACTGACTATCACATGGATAGTGGTCCCGTACATACATATCACATTGTACATGGTTGCAGTACACACATGCCACACACAGTCCTGTGGTTACCGTATTCCACTGTGGCATGGATATCCTTCTGCAAGGCCACACCTATCTGTACTGTGTGTGATGCTGGTACATAGGTAGCCATTGTACCTGTGAACGACACACATCTACACACAGTCAAGGGTACAATACCACATTTATGGTGTACCTTCAACAACAGCTACAGCTTTACATGGCACAACATTGACATGCCACGATGTTTACTGGGCTCAGACAGTTCACATATGCAGCTGACATACGGACAACACATCTGTACACATCTGCATACCACATACCCAGGGGTGTCTTCTGCTCTGACACAGCCCATGTCCCCCACATTGGTGATGCATAGTTATTTTATTTTTATTTTATTTCTATTTTACATTTGTTGACCGGGCTAGTCTAGCTGGATATATGTCCATTTTCAGTAGAGGCCCAGGGAGAGAAGCTCCACACACAAAGGACAGAAAAGCCCAATATAACAAAGTAAACATCTTTGTAACACATGACTAAAATAGAAGAATGTCAAAAGAGGACACGTTAAATAAAGACTACGGTAGGCAGAGTAAAAACAAATATATATATATATTTATATATATATTTATATTATATATATATATATATATATATATATATATATATATATATATATATAAAGCTATACTCCTCATACATGCCATCTGCGGTGGGCAGTGTGAACGGAATGCTCCTGGATATGTGCACACATGCCACACTGCATGGGCTGGGCTTCTGTGTTACTTCCACGAACACAACACACACCATGCTGTGGAACATAGGTCCTGTGTACATCTCACAGGGACACATGGTAGCACTGTTCATGTGATACCTCCCTTGCTGTTTGGGTGACACGTAGTCCTGGTACTACCACAGCAGCGGTACTGTGTAGTGGTGCAGTTGACACCTGCCGCTGCTGTTCACAGGACACTACCATGGAGAGGTGACACTACTGTGTACACTGCCCATGTGCTTACAAGTGGACCTGCCAGACTGCATTGTTGCCCACTGTGCACCTGTGCAACTACTACAAGTCCTTTGGGCATGGTTACTTGGTGTCCCTTCCATTTAGACTAGCTATCATGCTACTACTCCGTCCCATACCTACAGGCCATATATATCCTGTTATTGTACATACCAATAGGCGACACCTGTGTTATGCATGATATGCCTGTGATACTGTGTATGATATCTGTCATATCTACCTAGACAACTTTACATTACACATATTTCACATAGTATCCCCTAATGCACGGCATACTTGCACGTCGGCCACACCTTACATATGACATCAGCGGTATATGCTCATACACATTCGTGCTGTGACAGTCTACATACATGTACTATCCCCTGCTATGGCGCTTCCTTGTTGGACATCCACTGCCAGCAACAGCGTGTGGTATGGCATTGTTCTCTTTAATGCCCTCCTGTGGCATCCCTTGTGGTGTCTCCGTTGTGTACATTATGTCCCACTGCTGTACACATGGTGTCTACAAGCGTTGGCATGCTCAGCAAGATATCACTACATAACTACCTTTCACCACTTTCTGCATTACGGACAAGTGTAATTAATTACAACCACCATTCACATACAGTACAGCTTATTAATACAGATCATGCATTACACAACCTGACATATCTTGTGTTCTACATACCTTGTTGGTGTGTCGTTCCGTGTATCGTTTTTCCGTTTCCTCTCGTTTTCAGTAGTACAATGCTGTTTCGGTATGAGCATACGGTTTGAATATCCTGAGAGTCATCCTTATATACGTCGATACCTGCAACATGTGGATTCATCCCACCAATTGCTGTTCCTCAGTGAGTGATTACATGCATTTCACCTGTGCATCTACTCCATTCGGAAATTATGCGTCGATACAGGGGTATAATTGGATTCTCCACCTGGGCATTGGCTATTTGCCCTACCTTCATGGAGATGGTCTGTATTGTGTTATGTTATGTGTAACTGCAACTGCTATGCGTAGCGAAAAGTATATTTTGGAGTCATGTCACCCGTGGATTGTGTGTGACAGGTGTAGTAGTTGGTTCGACATGTGGGTGTACCTGTCCTGCTGACGAACGATAACGGGGTATTGCATTCAAAACTGTAACATGGCTGTTGTATTCCTTTATGCAATGCATGCAAGTATGCATCCGCCTTTAATTGTGTCTCCCACGCGATATGTTGTGGTTATGCAGATGTCATTGACTGACTGTATGTTTGTGCTGCTATTACGGTTTGCATTCCTTTAATATCTACGGTGGGGGATATCGGTGGTTGTCTGTGACGGACACGGGTTGTGGGCCTTGCATCTCTACATAGACAGTATAGTTGTCTGTGTGCTCCATCCCTACTTGGAGAGGTAACAGTTAATAGTCTTTTGTTATGGGAGTGTAGGTTGGGCTGTTGTTAATTGGTTCCGATATCGTCTGCACATGGCCTTGCTGCATGTATACCCCCATAACTTCTGTGGTATATCAGCGGCTATGTGTATGTGAGTAATTACGTGCATATCACCTGTGCATCTACTCCATTCGGTAATTACGCGTCGATACTGGGGTATAATTGGATTCTCCGCCTGGGCGTTGGATATTTGCCCTACCTTCGTGGAGATGGTCTGTATTATCTTATGTTATGTGTAACTGCATCTGCTATGCATAGGGACAGGTATATTCTGCATTCAAGTCACCCGCAGATTGTGTGTGACAGGTGTAGTATTTGGTTCGACATGTGGGAGTACCTGTCCTGTCGATGAATGATAACGGGGTATTGCATTCCAAACTGTAACATGGCTATTGTTTGCATTTATACAACACATGCAATTATGCATCCGCCTTTGATTGTGTCTCCCACGCGATATGTTGCGGTTATGCAGATGTCTTTGACTGACTGTATGTTTGTGCTGCAATTACGGTTTGTATCCCTTTATTATCTACAGTGGGGGATATCGGTGGTTGTACGTCACGGATACGGTTGGTGGGCCTTGCATCACTACATAACCAGTATAGTTGTCTGTGTGCTCCATCCCTACTTGGAGAGTTAACAGTTAATAGTCCTTTGTTATGGGATTGTAGGTTGGGCTGTTGTCATGTGGTGTTGGTATCGCCTGCAGGTGAGCTTGATGCATGTATACCTCCGTAACATCTGTGGTATATCAGCGGTTATGTGTACGTGACAACTGTCCCTTGTCAGTCTGTCCCAGTTATTTGCAGTCATTGTGGTCCTGTTGTTGGGATAGCCTGTTTGCCAGTGGTTGCCACATATTCAGATGGGAATTGATTGCTTGACACTTGTAGAACACACAGCGGTGTGTACGGGCCAACACGTGGCCACGGTCAGTATTGGGGTAGCACATACATATTTCCGCGATACATACCTATTGCTGTGTGACTTTGCCAACGTATCATATTGCATGTAACATATCAGTGTCATACATGCAGGCATGACTATTACATACGTCCTTTCCATTTCTTATGGGGAATATTCCTGTGCTACCATCTGGGACATATTCACTTTGTATCATTCTATGTCTCGACACACCTAGCCAGGGTGGGGCTGTCACTACTACTGTGGGACTACTAGTGAACATATGCCTGAGGCTAGTTTACCGTATGCCTACACCTAATATTCTGCTCTGCCTCTGACTTGGTACCAACATACACATGTAGCAGACACACACACATTACACTCACACAGTGACGCACACGGCACCCTCAGCGCACACGTACACATACTACGGCACTCATGGGGACGGTTGCACACAGTACCTACGTGGACCGCAACACCGGCGGCGGTGTCTACCTCTCCCTTCATATCATCATACTATTACACGCGCATGTCTGTTACAGTACTGTGTTCTGGCGGTCTTTCAGCCTTGCGGTTATGCATATCGGTATGTTACACGTTCCATGGTTGGCGGTATCCTCTTATTTTGAACCTCCTGGATGTTCAGATTGTCGTTGCACTATGTATACTATGTGCAGATATCGTGGGATACCTCTCAGTCACCTTATATCCCTCTAATTCCCTGTCTTATCTGTATTATAAATGTATATGTGTACATATTTATATATATATATATATATGTCTATTTATATGTATACATATATATATATATATATATATATCATATATACATATACGTATATATATATATATATATATATATATATATATATATATATATATATATATATATATATATATATACATATATATATATATATATATATATATATGTCTATTTATATGTATACATCTTGCGGTGACCATGGCAGGCACACAGCAACGCCATATGCTGTAGGACTCACGTACTGTTCAGGTGTTGGCGTCACATGTTCCACTGGCTGTTGGGTTTACAGTGTTTGGGCGCTGCCTATGTTGGAGTCACACATAAGGCCACCCATACATTACACTTTACAGGTGGTCATGTTTGTGTGCTGTCCATTTCACTGTGTGTGCAGGTGGGGAGGTGTCAGTCCATGGGGCCTACCCTGTCAGAGTATGTGCTATACGTTCCCTCTTTGCCAAGGCATAGGCATATTGGGTACGCCTCCATCTGCCTACTGGGGCTGGCACAGTGTGTTCCTGGTCCAGAACCCTCTGTGCCTGGACTGGCCTTGGTAATTGTGGTGGGCTTTGTGGCCCTTCACCATTATGTCCCTGCAGCAGCTGCTTCCGCAGGATCATATTATGTAGCATGGCACATACTATGAATATGTGGGCACTTGTGCCTGGAGAGTACTGCAAGGCTCCACCAGATGTATCCAAGCACTGGAACTGTGATCTCAGCATCCCGAACACACGCTCTATGATTATTCTGGTTTGTGCGTGTGCCTCATTATGGCGTTCTTGCATGTGTGTGTGTGCATTTCTGATGGGAGTCATCATCCACGGCTCCAGTGCATAGCCAGCATCCCCCACGAGATGGCCTTGTGGGATGTCCCCCCTGACAAATACCTGGTACAGCTGTGAGGCATGCCAGATATGGGAGTCATGGTAACTTCCAGGGCTGCCAGCACACACATCCATGATAATGCCCTGGGCATTGCACACGACCTGGCAATTGATGGAGTGGAATCCCTTGCGGTTTATGTAGCGTCTACCCTGCTCGCCAGGTGGTGACTTGATCTGTATGTGCGTACAGTCTATCGCACCCAGTACCTCCGGGTATTGTGCCACATGGTGGAAGTGGCGCATATTGCTAGCCAACTCCTCCTGAGATCTGGGGAAGTATATATGCTCATTGGCATGTGGTAACATGGCATCCAGGAACTGGTGTAGTACCCTGGATGCTGATGCCTGTGAGATGCCCATTATATCTCCAGTTGGCCTTTGAAAGGTACCTGTGGCCAGTATTCGCAAGCTTACACATACCTTTGTGTCCACTGGGATGGGTTCCCCTCTGTTGTTTCTTGTTCTCAGGTGTGGCCGGCACAGCTCCACTATTTGCTGTAACATGTCCCTGTCCATCCTGTAATGCTCTACTATCTCCTGGTCATATAGCCCCTGGTAGGTTACCCTTGGTCTGAACACTCTCCTTCTCATCCGAGGCCTGTGGTGGTTGTCGGCATCCTCCTCCACAACACCGTCTGTCTCTAACACATGCTGATGGATCACAGCTACGGCAGCACCCAACATGTACATTTTAAAAGCTCCCCGTGTGTTTACATCTATGGTGCGGCGTTTGGGAATACACAGCTGTGTGTTGTGTGCATTCACACTTTATACTATTGTGCTGTGCACACCGATGATGTCATAGGGTGTGTTTGTACGGCCGTATCTAAGGGTTATCTTCCGTGTTTTACCGATGGAACTACAACGGTGTTGCCTTTGGTGTTGCATTACTCTTGCCTGCCATGGATTACCTTTCGACCTTCCCTTACTATTTCTGCACGTTGCACCTACCATTTTCTGGCATGCATCCTGCAGAGCACTGTCATTTCTACTTTCATGGACATGGCATATCATGCGTTTTGTGTGCTACTGCCGTTGTGCTGCCTGTCTGCTTTGCTCTGCTGTGTCAGGTCTTCTATCTTTGCAGTCTGCTACCTCCCCTACTTTCTTTGCATTCATATGCCTCCCCTATCCCGTGTTGCAGGTTTCTGCATACAGAGTTGTCAGCTGCCGCCGGTTGGCCTTCGTGGGTTGATTACTGTTGATTGCTCATTAGTACTCCAATTACACTTCTTCCGCATTTCCTTATATTCTTCACATCACCTTCCTGTTTCTGATATTGTTTGCGGGGCGTGCGTCACATGACTAGGTTCCGGGAACATTGTCATCCTCGTACACATGCACTGTTGCGTGCATTGTGTGCTCTCAGCTAAACTATTACCCCACACCCCGGTCCTGCAGCTTTGATTTGCGATGTACAGCCCAGGTTTGCTGTGCTCCAATGTGCTTACTGCTATGGTGGCACACCCCTCTGCAGATGTCATGTATTCCCTCTGAGCCACTCCTCGGTGTATTACCGCTGCGCCATTTGGTACAGCCTTACTCCGGCGGGGGATTTGCGATTCAGTATTATCTGCCTCATTTGCATGGCATTGACTACTAATTCATAGTTACCACGCCGAAGACTGCCGCGAGTCCTTGGCAACCTTTGCACCGTGGTTGTGGCGTTCCATGCATACCATGGTGTGTTATGCTGTGGACCTGATGTCTACTACTGTTATATTATTTCATTTTGTTGCACCTTCCGCACACATGTCCTGCGGTTCTGATGTGAGTTACTGTGGACATGCCATTTAAGTTGTTACTTACGTGTTGTGCATGTTTTCTTTTGCCATTGTCTGTGTATTTTGCCATTGGCATATGTTCACAGTGTGATACCTGGGTCTGACACTCTTCCATTACTCCGATGTTATGTTTGGGGAAATGTAAACCATTTTTTTTGGTTTACATTGCTGTGGGCTTATGCTATGCCTGCACCACTTCGTGAATCGCTATATGCCTTCATTTGCATGGTGGCACACCGCACATGGGGTGTTTAGCATACCTATGCCAGAGGCTGCGCAGATCTGGCACACGCCGGTAGTGCACGTGGAATTGGATCGTACCTGAATCGCTCGGCGGCCATATTTGGCGTTGTAACGCCTACGCTATGCATGCGCCTGGCGCAAGGTTCATGAATCCCGGGGTTAGAGTTGTACAGGTGGCAGGTTTCAACAAAAGAGGTGGTGATAAGATGAATTACCTGGAAAGAGTTGAGTTGAGATGGATTTTAAGACTGATGGCACACATTGAACCAGGTTTGAATCAACATATTAGTATCAAACCTATTTTAACTGCATGTGTTTAGTAACAAAGATTAGATCTAGGTTATTATATCATATAATATATTTATTAAATTATTAAATCATTCTATACCTATGTGGTTTTGTTATGGCATCAGGTTTTATCTTATGTTATTTAATTTATTTCATTTCATTTTTCATCTCAACATATATATATTTTGTATATTCTTTGTAATATAAATGCAATTAATATTTTTATTTAATTTTGATAAGGATGTTTTTTGTTCATAGGTTCATAGGTTCATACTAGGCTATCTGCCCGAGGGCATTTACAAGCCTAGCCCATAGCTTTGTGGCTTACGCCACCCCTTTAGTTTGGAGAAACTATGCCCATTATTTTGCTGTGCCTCTGTCGAGCAGTGACACTGAGGTAACCCCTGGGGTATATCTGCGATCTCCCATCCATTGGTCAAGATTCCTCTTGAACAAGGCCAGCGAGGTGCTCGGCCTCACATATACCGGGATTTTGTTCCACAGCATAGGGAGTCTTTGGGTGATGAATCTATCCCTCCAGCACGTCCTATTAATAACCGTGTCGAGGTTTAAGTCTCCTGCCCTTGTGGCTCTGAGGGATCTAGATTTTTTGAGGTGAAGCATGTTCATCAAATCTGGGTTTGACATGGCCTTGTATGTCAGGCACAGGTCACCTCTGAGTAAGCGGTAAGCAACTGAATAGAGCTGGAGTTCTTTCAGTCGGGCAGCATAAGACAGATTTTTGAGACCCTTTATCCTTTTGGTGAGGAACTTTTGTGGCCTCTCCAGCTGCTGCAAGTGTCGGGTCAGATACATTCCGAATGGGGCATTGTACTCAATCATTGGTCTGATGAGTAATGAGTATAGGGAGACTATGACCTCCCTTGATCTAGATGTGAATCCCTTCATGATAAGGTGGGCAATGTAGAAGGTCTTCCTAACTACTTTAGCAATATGAGTGTCGAATGAAAGGCTACTGTCAACCTGGGTCCCCAGGTCCCTGATAACTTCTTCTGTGATCAGTGGATTGCCACCTATATGGTAGCTAGGGGTAACCTTGTTTTTCCCGAAGGGTATGACTATGCATTTCTTGGCATTTAACTTTAGGCCATGGCTCTGGCACCAGTTATCCGTTTCTGTGAGACCCTTCTGAAGGATATCTGTGTCATATGTGTTATCGACTACGGCGCCCAGTTTGCAGTCATCTGCAAACTTTGTCAGCCATAACCCCCCTGTGTTTGCTTGTACTTCAGAAAAGTAGATGCCAAACAAGAGTGGGCCCAGGACTGAGCCCTGTGGGACACAACTTGTGACAGGCGTTGAGTCTGACATGGCGCCAGCAACTCTGACCCTGTGGGTTTTGTCACTCAGCCAGTTTGCAACCCATCCTGTGATGTATGGGTTTACATTTAAGTTGATGAGTTTTTCAATGATACCCGAGTGGGGTATTGTATCGAAAGCCTTCGCCAGGTCGAGGTAGGCTGTATGGACTGCCTTCCCCTCGTCAATGGCCTTGGTGACTGTTTCAAAAAAGTCAACCAAGTTTAAAAGGCATGATCTGCCTTTGACAAAGCCATACTGGGTTTGATCCAAAGTCTGCAGATTCCCTATGTCTTTATTTATGAGATCCATTATGATCCTCTCCATGGCTTTGCATATAAGGCTTGTCAAACTAATGGGGCGGTAATTTCCAGGGTCGGTGGAGGCACCGCCTTTGTGAAGTGGGGCCACAGTCGCTGTGCGCCACTCCCAGGGTATGTATCCGGAGGTGAGACTAAGATTAAACAGCTGTCCTAACTGCGGGTTTAATTCCTCATTGAGTTCATGGAGCACACAGCCGGGGACACCATCAGGTCCCATGGATGCTGTGTTCTTTGCCTTGGAGAGAGCAGTTCTCACCTGGGCGTTAGAGATGATTGGGGGGCTACAATCATTTGGTATAGATATTTCTCCTTTTGGGAGTTTGCACTGAACCTGTCAGCCAGTATGTTGGCAATGTCTGTAGGATCAGTAATCTTCACATCATTTTGAACTAATTCTGAGCATATCTGGGAGTTTCCTCCCAGGTTTCTGACATAGCTAAAGAATGCCTTATGGTTGTCTTTTGAGTCCTTAGCTATTTTTCTCTCAAAATTAGCTTTGGATGATTTTATGAGAGCTCTTAGCTTTTTACTTATAGTGATCAGCGGTGTCTTACCTTTTAAGGATTTTGCTCTATCTTGTAGTAGCTTTCTCCTTTTGTTGTAGAGTTTGTTAATGGCTGGGGTCCACCAGACTGGACGCTTGCCTTTGGTACAAAGAGTCTTTGTTTTGCTTGGGATTGCCTGATCCATGCAGCCCTGCAGGTGCTGGTAGAAGGCATTTGTAAGTGATTCAGCGGTTTGAGTAATGTTTACCACCGGCTCGGGGGCCTTAAAGGATACCACACTAGTCTTTAGAAGTGTGAAGTCGGCTTTCGAGAAGTTCTTTACTGTGGTCTTTTTTATTTTGGGTGGGGGCGGGATGAGGACCTCCAGCGAGATTAGTTTGTGATCTGATCTCACCAGTGAGGGGTATACTTCCGGTGTTGAACATTGTGCTCCCATGTTCGTGATGATGAGATCAAGTATGTTTTCTCCTCTTGTGGGGATGGTGACTAGTTGTTCCATAGCATTTGAGTTTATGAATTCCAGGAACTTTTGGGCTAGAGTGTTTGGGCTTGAGTAGTGTTCCCAGTCTATATTAGGGTAGTTGAAGTCACCTAGTATGATGGTGTTCGGAGATACATTTATCCCCTCCAGTGTTTTCAGGAAAGCCATGTGAGGTTCCTGAGTTTGCGAGGGTGGTCTGTAACATGCTACAAATTGCAGAGCAGTCTTGCCTATGGTTAATTGCACCTGGATGGTTTCCGATGCATCGTGCGTTGCCACCAATCTTGAGGTGTGGGTGTCCTTGATTAATATGGATACCCCCCCTCCTTTCTTGGTATTGTCCGGATTTTGGGGCCAGAACGCATGATATGAGGTAAAACCTGATAGTGCTGGAGTGCTCTCAGGAGCCTTGAACCAGGTTTCTGTCACAGCACAGACATCGATGTTCTCGATACTGAGAAGGGCCTCGAGTGCATGCATCTTGAGGTTGAGACTTCTGGCATTGAGCAGCATTACCCTTAGTTTTTTTCTTTGTTGTGTTCTAGGGTGGTAGGTTTAGAATTTGAGCCTTGCCTAAAAAAGGCACTATGGGGGTGGCAAGAGCCTTTGCCAAAATCCAGAATCCCAGGGGTGACAGGTGCAAGCCGTCACTTGCGAAGCAGCGTGGCTTGTCCAGCATGTCATCCCAGGCAGACAGACATTGGAGCCCCTTTGAATGACACCAGAGTTTAAGCCAATTGTTAAAACTGATCATCTTATCTCTGTATTGTGGCATCATTCTTTGTGAAGGTAGGATATTGCTCAAGGTCAGGGTCATACCTGCTTGGGCTACATAATCAGAGAGCTCCTCAATGTCTCTTTTCATGTAGTCCAAGGAGGTACGTCTCAGGTCGTTTACACCAGCGTGGACAATGATTGAGTCGTACTTGTACCTGCTGTTGAGAGACCTGAGTGCTTGTGTTATGTGGCGGATTCTAGCGCCCGACAGGCAGCTTACTGTGACCTTCTCCTTACTCAGTCTGGTGAGCGGGACGTCAGTGTGTCTGACTATGGAGTCACCAATGACTAGTGTGTCTGGCATTGTGTTTGGCCTTAAGGGCTGTGACTGCTTGACACTCTGACTGTGTGGTCTATGTGTTGCAGGTGTTGTGTTCTGATGTGGTAGTTGTTTGGGTGTCTGCTTTGGAGGCCTCTGCTGTTTTGGTAGATTTTTGATCAGAGCCTCCGAGTATGTCTTTGTGTGTTTATGTGTATGATTTGAGGTTGTGATGGTATTATGTGAGACTGGGTCTATAGTGTGTGTGGTTACCTTCTCCTCCTGTCTGGTCTTGTCAGTCCTATGTTGAGAGAGCTCAGCCTCCAGTTTGGCCGTGTAGTTGCATCTCTCGCATGTATTTGTGTTTTGTGGGAGGAGGAGAGGGTTGTCTGTGTACATGAGGCAATTGTAACATTGCCTCAATATTCCCAGGTTCACCAGCTGAGCAGGAGAGGACATTAGCAACTGATCCCTCGACATGCTAGAAGGAATAGACAAAAAAACTTAAAAAAGGTTCCGGGGGATGTGGGTGACCGAGAAATGGGGTTTGCCTTTTTGGGGTACTATCTATAACAAGAGTGCTGTATCAAGGTGATAAGTACTGTAGGAGCAAGTGCTGGGCTATACAGATAGAGAAAAGTCTACTTTGGAGTCAAGTAGAGATCATTTTTAGTTATAGGATACACTAATTAGAACAGTAGTATAGTTTGAGGAAGGTAGTTTTAAGGGAAAATTTGAAGAGTGGACTTTAGGTAGCCCGAATAGTTTAAACCTGATTAACCACCGATGCCCTAGTGTCGGTGGCAGCTCCGCGCTAAATCGCGCTAATGCGCGCTTTATAGCAGGGGGCTGGAAAATACAGGAAATTACCCAAAATGGCCAATAAACTACAAGTTACTGCCTTAAACCACTCCTCTAAGGACAAACAGGCAGCTCAGTACTCCCCACTCTCACTGGTGAGTAAAGAAACTTCCCCCTGACCAAACAAGGAAAATGGAGAAACACAGGAACCAAGACAAAGCCCAGGGATCAGAAAAATCTGGTCTCTGGAACACTAGTTAGGAAAGTATGGAAAACAAAGATATTTTTTTGTTTTTTTTCAAGATTTTTTTTACAGAAAGGCAGAAAACACAATAAATGCTATAATTTTCGACTAATTGCTATCAACAGCTAGTACACTTGAGTGTATTAGCTTGTAATTTAACTTTTAAGCAAAACTTAAATTAGCAAGTGCAGTAAACAGTTTGAGCTTATAAATACAGTAAAAACAGTGCAAACTTCGATAAAACAAGCAAAAACAGTGATCGAAAGTTTCAAAAGGTCAAAATAGCCAAGAAAAATACTTAAAATCTGGAAAGGTAGTCTTTTCTGGTCTCTGCTGCTACAGGAACACTGCTGGCCACCACGAGGAGCTGTGCTGAGTTCTCAATAGCTGAAAAAGCCCGTCAAAGCGCGCTTTATAGCAGGGGGCTGGAAAAGACAGGAAATGACCCAAAATGGCCAATAAACTACAAGTTACTGCCTTAAACCACTCCTCTAAGGACAAACAGGCATCTCAGTACTCCCCACTCTCATTGGTGAGTAAAGAAACTTCCCCCTGACCAAAAAAGAAAATGGAGAAACACAGGAACCAAGACAAAGCCCAGGGATCAGCAAAATCTGGTCTCTGGAACACTAGTTAGGAAAGTATGGAAAACAAAGATTTTTTTTGTTTTTTTTCAAGATTTTTTTTTACAGAAAGGCAGAAAACACAATAAATGCTATAATTTTGACTAATTGCTATCAACAGCTAGTACACTTGAGTGTATTAGCCTGTAATTTAACTTTTAAGCAAAACTTAAATTAGCAAGTGCAGTAAACAGTTTGAGCTTATAAATACAGTAAAAACAGTGCAAACTTCTATAAAACAAGCAAAAACAGTGGTCGAAAATTTCAAAAGGTCGAAATAGCCAAGAAAAATACTTAAAATCTGGAAAGGTAGTCTTTTCTGGTCTCTGCTGCTACAGGAACACTGCTGGCCACCACGAGGAGCTGTGCTGAGTTCTCAATAGCTGAAAAAGCCCGCCAAAGCGCGCTTTATAGCAGGGGGCTGGAAAAGACAGAAATGACCCAAAATGGCCAATAAACTACAAGTTACTGCCTTAAACCACTCCTCTAAGGACAAACAGGCAGCTCAGTACTCCCCACTCTCACTGGTGAGTAAAGAAACTTCCCCCTGACCAAACAAGGAAAATGGAGAAACACAGGAACCAAGACAAAGCCCAGGGATCAGCAAAATCTGGTCTCTGGAACACTAGTTAGGAAAGTATGGAAAACAAAGATTTTTTTTGTTTTTTTTCAAGATTTTTTTTACAGAAAGGCAGAAAACACAATAAATGCTATAATTTTCGACTAATTGCTATCAACAGCTAGTACACTTGAGTGTATTAGCCTGTAATTTAACTTTTAAGCAAAACTTAAATTAGCAAGTGCAGTAAACAGTTTGAGCTTATAAATACAGTAAAAACAGTGCAAACTTCGATAAAACAAGCAAAAACAGTGGTCGAAAGTTTCAAAAGTCGAAATAGCCAAGAAAAATAAAATCTGGAAAGGTAGTCTTTTCTGGTCTCTGCTGCTACAGGAACACTGCTGACACATATTATGTATATATATATATATATATATATATATATATATATATATATATATATATATATGGGAGCACCTGACAACGTCGACAGCTGAGAACGCCGACAAGGAGATCGCCGACACCAGAAGATCGAAGATTGAGAAGACCGACGGATGAAAACCCCGATGCTGAGAAGACCGACGGATGAAAACCCCGACGCTGAGAAGACTAAGATGGGAAAAGGCTGTGTAAGTATGCAGTAATGACGGACGTTAGGGTGTGAGTAAGGTAAGTGTGCGATATTGACGGTGTCTAGGGATATGGGTGGGTTAAGTGAGTTAGGGTTAGGGCGAGGGTTAGGTAAGTGTGCGATAGTGATAGTCTTTAGGTTGGGGCAGTTTAAGTGAGTTAGGGTTAAGGCGCGGGTTAGGTAAGTGTGCGATAGTGAAGGACCTTAGGGTTAGGGTTTGGGTTAAGGGTGTAGATAGTTGTGTATGTGAGGTTTAGTGTGTGTTTGTAAGGATTTTGGTGTGCTTGTGTTGTGTGTGTGCTTTTTGGACAGGGGATTTGTTTTGTTTGTTTCTTGTTGGTATTGTGTCGGTATTATGGTGTGTCGGGCATGTGAGGTTTTGTGTTTGTGAACGTTCGGTTATGTGGTGTGTCTGATTTCGTTATCGGTGTTGTGGTTTGTCGGTGTTGTCAGGTAGATCCATATATATATATATATATATATATATATATATATATATATATATATATATATATATATATATATTTTTTTTTTTACTAACATTGCCTTTTTTGCTTCGAATGAATAATATATTCCTTTATGCTGTTTTTTCTTTAAGCTTCTTTAAGCTGCCTGATTGCTTCTAGTAGCTTAATTGATTTTATCTGCTGATTAAGCTAACTAGTAGACGGGTTAGATGTATTTAAAAGTTACCTAACGGAGTAGAGATGTACAAACCTGAGGAAGCGTGCCTGGATGCACGTGAAAGCGCTTGTTGTTTACAATAAATCAGTTTTATTTTCATCGTGGTGGTCTCTACCTGGTTGTTTTATCGAATATCACACAACAGTAAGTGAGACTGATGAAATACTGGAGTGCAAAGGAAGAAATGACACCAGCAGAAAGGATGAATGTATTTTCACTGTATACAGTGAGTTGGTAAGACTTCGCATGGAATATTACTTATAATTCATAGGACTTTTCTCAGCAGAGTAAAATGGACAGGACAGAGACAGTTAAAAAAAGGGAATAAGGGCAATAAAAATGGTGCATGATCTGTAGCCATACGTGTGTAAAGATAGAAGCTAGATGAATTTAATATTTATAATCTTGTAGAAAAAAGGAAGTATTTGGTCAAGAATACAGCTTCTATGGGACCTGACAATATCCCTGGCTGTGATCTACATGAACTACAGAGTGAACTGGCACCTCACCTGTGTGCCTTGTTCAATCACAGCCTCAACTCAGGCT
This sequence comes from Protopterus annectens, assembly GCF_019279795.1. NCBI lineage: Eukaryota > Metazoa > Chordata > Ceratodontiformes > Protopteridae > Protopterus > Protopterus annectens. The sequence goes on from NC_056725.1 coordinate 1,616,041,663, forward strand.
TTGTCCCAAACAAATGGCGGACTGCTACAGTTATCTCTCTCCACAAAGGAGGAGCAAGAACAGACCCTGGGAACTATCACCCCATTAGCCTGATGAGTCTGATATGCAAAACTATGGAACACATCATCATGGACCTAATAAACAAGGATATAGAGAATCTCCAAACTCTGGATCCTACACAGTTTGGTTTTGTGAAGGGTAGATCATGCCTGCTCAACTTGGTCAACTTCTTTGAGTCAGTCACCAGAGTTGTGGATGAAGGCAAGGTGGTTCATACAGCCTTCCTGGATCTGGCCAAGGCCTTTGATACCATTCCCCACTCAGGAATCATAGAAAAAACTCACTAAGCTAGGCATCAACCCCTATATCACTAGGTGGGTTGCAAACTGATTCACAGCTGGAACCCACAGTGTGAAAGTAGCTGACTCCATGTCAGACTGCAGACCAGTCATGAGTGGAGTCCCACAGGTTTCGGTCTTGGGTCCTCTCCTGTTTGGAATCTACTTCTCTGAAGTCCAGGCCAACACGAAGGGACTCTGGCTGACAAATTTCACAGACGATTGCAAGTTGGGAGCTATTATTAACTTCCCGAGTGATTTTGACATCCTACAGAAAGGTTTCACTGAGACCAATGACTGGTGTCAGAACCAAAGCCTTAAGCTCAATGCCAAAGAATGTGTCATCACCCCCCTTGGGAAAAACCTGGTTCCCTTGAATTACCACATCAATGGTAGTCCACTGAACACAGAAGGCATTACAAGAGATCTGGGAACACAGGTTGACAGCAACCTCTCTTTTGACCACCACATTGCCACTGTGGTCAGAAAGTCCTTCTATGTGTCACATCTCATTACTAAGGGTTTTGCATCCAGGAAGAAAGAGGTCATTGTTTCCCTCTACTCTTCCCTCATTAGGCCAATCATCGAGTACAATGCCTCATTTGGCATGTATCTCACTAGACACCTGCAACAACTGGAGAGGCCACAAAAGTACCTCACAAAGAGGATCCTAGGCCTTAAACACTTGTCCTACATGGACAGACTCAAAAAACTCCAGCTATTCTCTGTCTCATCTCACCTACTTAGAGGTGATCTCTGCTTGACTTACAGAGCCATGTCTGATCCTGCTCTGTTAGAAATGCTACATCTAAATTTTCTTGGGTGGCGAAAGCCAGGGTACCTTTTTGGCTAGGCTTATATAGCCCCAGAGCCAATAGCCTACTACCCACCTATGAACCTATAAAGAAATCCCAATCCCTTCACACCACACACTCCAGAGACCACAGCCTCATTACCACAATCAACAGAACATGCTGGAGGGACAGGTTCATAACCCAGAGACTGCCCATGCTATGGAATAGACTTCCCATACATGTCAAGCAGAGCACCTCACTAGCCCTCTTCAAGAGAAATTTTGATAAGTGGATGAGAAATAGAAAATTCACTCCGGGGGTCACTCCAGTGGCTCTACTCGACAGAGGCACTGGGAACTATGGTTGGGTGGCATGATGCCAGGGTAATCCTATGGGTTAGGCTTGTAAAGGCTCCAGGGCCATTAGCCTAGTACACACCTATGAACCTATGATACAAACATCTGAATACTAGTTTGGAAACCAGAGAGTCCAAATAACATGGGTAATTCGGTGGAGACAGAAGGGAATTGTTGGTAGAAAAAAGAAGTGAACTGTTAATCAGCATACTTAAGTAGATTTTTAGTTAGAAACAGTAGCAGAATTCAAAAATGAATGGTCATGGCATAGTTATAAAGCTTTTTTTCTATGCAGTGACTAAATAATAAATAGAACATACAGTTTCTTAGGATGCCCTTTACTTCATCAAGTAACATTTGGTCATCTTCTGCTTCCCAGCATTGAACTCCCTGATCACTGCTTCCCATAGAAAATCACTGCTGCTGTGGTAGCTGAGTACCAGCAGTAATGTCTATGTCCTTATGCGTTCCCCTTTTTTTTCTGCAATTTTGTGACTTAGCAATAGGATTGTGGATGCCTTAATCTTCCACATGGGAGGGTATAAGGGGGGTGGGTTGCGTCTGCAGAAAGTGCATTATAATAAACATCCTTTTAAGCTTAAGGTTTGGCTGATTATTTTATTCTGGTCGAACCTTCAGTCAGTTGTAACTTGAAATGTAGGTGGAATGTTAGTGTGGTAGGGTCTGGACTTTATCTATTAGATAAGGGAAAAGATAAACTATGTTTGCTTTCATGTAAGTAGATGAATTATTGTTTTAAGCACAAAAAAAAATCTGTGAACTTTTGGTCCAGGATTTGTAACCTTATAAGAAGATGCTTTGTGTTTAGCTGATTGGTAAGTAATTCCATTTCACACTGCTCCTTAATCTAACATAATAAAAGACAGTTGATTCCCATTTGATTATTATCATCTTATTATGTCATATTAAGTGAGCTTTAATAAATGTTTTATTAGCTTGGTCCTGATTTGAGCACCCTTAAATGAAAGAAAGACATATAGATATTGAAATTATTTAAATGTTAGAATAACAATTTGCAATATGATTGTAAGATTCAAAATACCTCTGTAAATACTTCTAATAAAAAAAGATCTCCAAACTAATCACTTTTTGGATTTGTATTCAGAAATAGACTCCTATTTTTGTCAGAAAGTCTTAATTCAGTGTCAGATTTTTCTACTATAAGGGGTTATAGGGATCGGTCTCCATTTTGGATACCCATTCTCTAAGTTACAGAAATAGTGATTGTTGGAATGTTAATCTACACTAATATCCAAGGTAAACTAGATTTGCATTCACTTTCCTAGTCTACTGAAACATGGAAAACAAGAAACAATTTTTTTTCTAAAACAAATCTAATGATATAAGAAGTAATGAGCTCAGAGTTTTATTTTAAAAAAAAGTAAAGTCACAGACATATGTGGAATTACAACTTGTTCCCTTCCCAGATTATTACTCATTTTTCTTTACAATGTTTGTATCTGTCATCTAAATAAGTGACTATGACGAGGTCTGTAGTTAAAACAAGATTAAGAAAATCTATTAGTCAACAGACCTTTTAAATATATTGTTAACCCAATGTTCCCAAAAGGGAACAATAAAGAAAACCTAGTATAGGCAGCAGTGAAGCAGACTACATATTACATTATATATATATATATCTGCAACTCAAATGTTAAAAAGTTGAATAGATTTATTTTCTGTCTTGAATTGTTACATTTTTATAAAGTGCAAATAAGAAAGCAAAACAAGTAACACTTTACAAATCTGCTGGTGTTCTAACTTTTTAACAACTATATTACTATTTAAAGTCAAATAAAAACACAAGACATTCTCCTAATTACTAAGATTTTATTAATGCATTACATATATTGCAACATAGTTAAGAGAAGTATCTTCTTAGTGGATAACAACAACAATAGCAAAAACACTTCCGAAATTTTGCATAGAGACTGTTCATGTTTTTATATTCATTACACAGTGATCAGTCCATAAGGCAGTCAAGGAACATTGATTCCCAGAAGGTTAGTTTGTATACTAAATTTTCCACCCATCTGACAATATTTTCTTTAATTACCTTAATTGATGGAGAGCTATGTGTATACAATGGCATTTTGTTCCATAATATTAAGATTTTCTGAGTCACAAATGATCCCCTTATTCAGGTTCTACATTTTCTGATCTTGAATAAACAATTTGCATGTTCGTGTGTTCTTAAATTAAATTCATAGAAGCTAATAACATATTGTTATGTATTACATTATAAGCCAGTATCAATTTACCACTGAAATAATGGCAATGGATAGTATACAGACCCAATATTTTCCATCTGTCAGTGTAAGTCATATTTGATAATGACAAAATGCATTGTGTAAACCTTCTTTATATTGATTCTAACCTATACAGTTGGTCAGCATTGTAAGAGTTAAATGTGCTACTATATTACAAAATATGTGTAATGAAAGTTTTGCATAACTGTATTTCATACTGGACTCTTAATGTGATGTTTCTCAGCAATATACCTAACTGCTTCATAGCTTTAGAAACATCCTAAATCAATGTGCTTTGAAAAGGGAAGAGATGAGGTAATCAAACAACCTAGATAGTTATATATTTATACTTCAGCTAATGCTGTAACTTGTAGCAATAATAATTCTCTTGGCATATGCTTTCCAAAATGCATAACTTGTCAGAACATGGGCTAAATTCTTGGATAAGCTTGTAAGGGCCTCAGGGCCAATAGTCTAGTAACTTCCTATGATCCTATGATCCTATGATAATATTGCTCTTGTTCATACTAAAATTAATATTGAAGCTCAGTGCCCAGTTGTGTATTTCAGCCAAATAACCATTAATAGGCTCATAATACTTACTATCACTTAATGCAATGCCCAACTTGCAATCATCTGTTTCTTTGTTATACTAATGTATTGTATTCTTTGGAAAAGGATAAATAAACAAAACATCAAAAAAATATTAAACGACAATGGCTCCAAGAATGGACCTGTGGGACACAGTTTAATACTGGAAGTGAGTTTGAGCAACAACCATTAATAACTGCTGACTATGATTTACCTAATAGTCAGCCTGTAATCCAGTTTATTAAATAAGGATTATGATTGTCTTTAACTAGAAAGTCATATATTCTAGAGTGAGGTGATACATCAAAGTCTTTGGTCAAATCCAAGAATACAGCTACAACTCCTAATCCAAAGTCTGTTGCAAAAGTCCCAAGTCATAGAATCCAGTAAGCTTTGTATGAACAGATTTCTCCTTAGTAAATCCGTGTTAATACATGTCAACCAAATCTATGTTCTTGTTGTCTAATTCCATAAATTCTAGTAAACATCATTCATAACAATTGTGAATAACTGAGGTTAGGCTAACTGGCCTATGGTTGTTTACATCCTTACCCTTTTTATATATTGGAGTAATATTTGACATCTTCCAATACTAAGGAACAATGCACTTACCTAGAAAAGAATTACACATGTCAACAAATATGAGAAGTAACTATTTCTCTAAATATATGACCAGAGTATGTGGAATATTATCCAACCCCTTTGAAGTACTTTTTGTTTTAATTTTCTTAAATAATTTAACTGCCAAGTCCTCAGGAACTACTGGACATTTGCTGTGAAATATAGCGAACAGATACCAAGAATCAACAAAATTAGTGTTAGCAGTACCTACTGTTGTGAAATTTGTATTAAATTTGTTTACTATCTCACCTAAGTCCTTCATATTTTTCACATTAACTTCCAGGGACATAGTTGTACTTTTAACCTTCCTGAAAGAGTTAATATGCCTATTTATTGTTGGTATCCAATGCCAGTTTTCACTCATATTCCATTATTTTCTCCCTAGTTTTTAAGTTTTAATTAATTTCCTATATTATTCAGTTTTTATTTGTATAACCTAGAGGGGTACTCTTATTAAGCTTAAATATCCTCTTTTTCTTCCTATAAATCTTTCATAATGCATTGCTCTACAAATAAGAAAGCTTATTGTTTTTTTTTTCTGAGCTTTATTCATAGCTGTTTTTCTACCAACTTACTTAAAATTACTTCCAAAATTGAATAAACACAATCAAGTTCTATCTTAATCTTCACATTCCCCATGTAATGTTGAGCAATTCTTCCTTAATTGCTCTATAATCAATTTTTTTAGAACTGAAACATTTTCTTAGTTTAGATAAATCTACTCCTTTTTCCAGAGAAACTTACAGAATTATGGTAAAACCCTCTCGAAGTTGGGCCAATATTAACATTTAAAAATCAGTCAGTTTTGATTAGTTAAGAAGAGATTTAGTATTTCATCGTTATGAGCATTGGTTGTTAACATCTGCTCTAAGTAATGAGAACACAAAACACCCATACAAGTTTGAGAGAAGCAACCATTTCAATATCATGGTTAAAATTGCCTAAAAAGTAATATTGCTTGAATTGAGGTAACCATCTAAAATAAAATTTTTGAGACCTAAATTATCCATACTAGGGGAATGATAGCAATGCACTAAACTTACCTTATCTTTTTTTTATATAAATCGATAAATAAAATTTCCATTTTATTATTGCGTAATACCAACTTTGAAGTAATTGAGCCATGAATCAAAATAAGCATGACCCCGCCTCCTAAGTTCTCTCTCAAACATTCATATTTTGATACCCTACAAAACACAAATCTTTTGAATTTAGACCCCAGCAATTGCAACAAGTTATAATCTTCATAATTAATTAAAATGCTTAGTCCACTGTGTGTATTACCAACACTTTGCAGAAATACCCCTTTACAGGATGATACGATGCTCTGATTGTATTACGGTCCTTTTCTCAGTACTAAAAAGACCTAATAATTTCTGAGAATCTATATTGTTAGACTTCTCTTTTCTTCAATGCCTTTTGACCTTTATTGGCTACAATAATTCTGAAAATGAAAAATGATATTTGTGCATTTAATAAGATCACTTAGACAGAGGAAAAAAATTACAACAAGGTTGTATTAGAACAGCACAGTTGGGAAAAGTGGCAGAAACATTTGGGCTATATCTATAAAATAAATGATGTCTTATTAAAGAATACTTTTTAGAACAGAGCTTCTGTCAGAAGGACAAACTATGACAACAGTATGGACTGCCACTGCTGGCAAGACTGATTCTCTCAGGCAGTGTCATCAGAAGCACTGCACCTTGCAAAGGAAAAAAATGACTTTTATTAGCAGTTAAAAGCTTAAATAAGACAAAGGCTGGCATTCATAATCCAAGGCTTCACATTTTCATACCGTAATCTGCAAATAGCAGCATTAAGTGGTTATGCAAATCATGTCTTTCAGGATGGCTACAAAAATGTGGAGGCATTTTGTTAAACACACCTCCCTCTCTCCAAACCATAATATGCTTAAGGCATAAGTACTAGGGTGACAGCTAATATGCAGATAATGGGCAGCACATGATTATCAGTTGGATTCATACAGATGAATCTAAAATGACTTCATTTACATACTAAATGTGTAAATGTGCTGAACTTATACCACTAAGCAGTATTTACTATAAGAATACAAAGTTGTAAGGGGAAGAGGAAAATAGGATTGCATGCTGCCATACATTTAAAGGGAGGTACAGTTATTGACTTTAAAGAAATGGTTTGCTGTATTTTAATGCTTCTACAGGCATGAGCATACTACTGAAAGGGTTGTTGGGAGAATGTTTCATTTCAGTGTCAAATTGGTTGTGCATACATGGACGAATTACTAAAGGGGTCTTTGGGGAAATGTTTCATTTTAGTGTCAGTGAAGTACTTGTGCATACATAGACAACAACTGATGGAGCTATTAGAGTAATGTTTCATTTAGGTGCCTGTGCATACTTGAACATACTACTGAAGGGATGACTTGGGGAAATGTTTCATTTTGGTGCTTGTGCATACTTGAAACTACTGAAGGGGTTGATGGGGGAAATTTTTCATTTTGGTGCTTGTGTATGCTTGGTGAAGTGTTTCATGTTTGTTCTTATGCATAATTGGACATACTACTGATGTGATCCCTGGGGGAAATGTTTCATTTTGATTATTTTGCTTATTGGACATACTACTGATGGGGTTGCTGCAGGAAATGCTTAATTTTGGTGTTTGTGCATACTTCATGAAACTACTGAATGGATTGCTTGGGGAAGTGTTTCAGTTTGGTGTTGGTACATACTTTGTGAAACTACTGAACGGATTGCTTGGGGAAGTGTTTCAGTTTGGTGTTGGTACATACTTCATGAAACTACTGAATGGATTGCTTGGGGAAGTGTTTCAGTTTGGTGTTGGTACATACTTCGTGAAACTACTGAATGGATTGCTTGGGGAAGTGTTTCAGTTTGGTGTTGGCACATACTTCGTGAAACTACTGAATGGATTGCTTGGGGAAGTGTTTCAGTTTGGTGTTGGCACATACTTCATGAAACTACTGAATGGATTGCTTGGGGAAGTGTTTCAGTTTGGTGTTGGTACATACTTCATGAAACTACTGAATGGATTGCTTGGGGAAGTGTTTCAGTTTGGTGTTGGTACATACTTCATGAAACTACTGAATGGATTGCTTGGGGAAGTGTTTCAGTTTGGTGTTGGTACATACTTCGTGAAACTACTGAATGGATTGCTTGGGGAAGTGTTTCAGTTTGGTGTTGGTACATACTTCATGAAACTACTGAATGGATTGCTTGGGGAAGTGTTTCAGTTTGGTGTTGGTACATACTTCGTGAAACTACTGAATGGATTGCTTGGGGAAGTGTTTCAGTTTGGTGTTGGTACATACTTCATGAAACTACTGAATGGATTGCTTGGGGAAGTGTTTCAGTTTGGTGTTGGTACATACTTCGTGAAACTACTGAATGGATTGCTTGGGAAGTGTTTCAGTTTGGTGTTGGCACATACTTCATGAAACTACTGAATGGATTGCTTGGGGAAGTGTTTCAGTTTGGTGTTGGTACATACTTCATGAAACTACTGAATGGATTGCTTGGGAAGTGTTTCAGTTTGGTGTTGGCACATACTTCATGAAACTACTGAATGGATTGCTTGGGGAAGTGTTTCAGTTTGGTGTTGGCACATACTTCATGAAACTACTGTATGGATTGCTTGGGGGAAGTGTTTCAGTTTGGTGTTGGTACATACTTCATGAAACTACTGAATGGATTGCTTGGGGAAGTGTTTCAGTTTGGTGTTGGTACACACTTCGTGAAACTACTGAATGGATTGCTTGGGGAAGTGTTTCAGTTTGGTGTTGGTACACACTTCGTGAAACTACTGAATGGATTGCTTGGGGAAGTGTTTCAGTTTGGTGTTGGTACATACTTCATGAAACTACTGAATGGATTGCTTGGGGAAGTGTTTCAGTTTGGTGTTGGTACATACTTCATGAAACTACTGAATGGATTGCTTGGGGAAGTATTTCAGTTTGGTGTTGGTACATACTTCGTGAAACTACTGAATGGATTGCTTGGGGAAGTGTTTCAGTTTGGTGTTGGTATATACTTCATGAAACTACTGAATGGATTGCTTGGGGAAGTGTTTCAGTTTGGTGTTGGTACATACTTCGTGAAACTACTGAATGGATTGCTTGGGGAAGTGTTTCAGTTTGGTGTTGGCACATACTTCATGAAACTACTGAATGGATTGCTTGGGGAAGTGTTTCAGTTTGGTGTTGGTACATACTTCATGAAACTACTGAATGGATTGCTTGGGGAAGTGTTTCAGTTTGGTGTTGGCACATACTTCATGAAACTACTGAATGGATTGCTTGGGGAAGTGTTTCAGTTTGGTGTTGGCACATACTTCATGAAACTACTGTATGGATTGCTTGGGGGAAGTGTTTCAGTTTGGTGTTGGTACATACTTCATGAAACTACTGAATGGATTGCTTGGGGAAGTGTTTCAGTTTGGTGTTGGTACACACTTCGTGAAACTACTGAATGGATTGCTTGGGGAAGTGTTTCAGTTTGGTGTTGGTACATACTTCATGAAACTACTGAATGGATTGCTTGGGGAAGTGTTTCAGTTTGGTGTTGGTACATACTTCATGAAACTACTGAATGGATTGCTTGGGGAAGTGTTTCAGTTTGGTGTTGGTACATACTTCGTGAAACTACTGAATGGATTGCTTGGGGAAGTGTTTCAGTTTGGTGTTGGTATATACTTCATGAAACTACTGAATGGATTGCTTGGGGAAGTGTTTCAGTTTGGTGTTGGTATATACTTCATGAAACTACTGTATGGATTGCTTAGGGAAGTCTTTCAGTTTGGTGTTGGTACACACTTCGTGAAACTACTGAATGGATTTCTTGGGGAAGTGTTTCAGTTTGGTGTTGGCACATACTTCATGAAACTACTGAATGGATTGCTTGGGGAAATATTTCATTTTCGTGCTCTAGCATACTTGAACATACTGCTAAAAGGATTGGTGGGGGAAATGTTTCATTTTAGTGTTTGTATATACTTGGTCAAACTACTGAAGGGATCACTGGGGGAAATATGTAATTTTATTTCTTGTGCATGCTTAATGAAACTACTGAAGGGGTCTTTTGGGGAAATGTTTCATTATTTGTCAGTGAAGTGCATGTGCATACAAGGTCAAACTGCTAAAGTGACCGCAGGGCAAAATAATTTACTTTGTGTCATTTTAGTGCTTGTGCATACTTAGACAAACTGCTGAAGGGGTTGCTGGGGAAATATTCCATGTGTTTGTCAGGGAAGTGCATACTTGGACTAACTGCTGAAGAGATGGCTAGAGGCAATTGCATGGACTGCAGCTCAGATATAAAAGGTGAAGCATGGCTTTCAAAAATGAATGTGAGTACTGCTTGGATATTGGACTATGAATTGCAAAAACATTTCATTAACATACATCGCTTTACCAAATTTCTTATTTGCATCTCATTATATTTAAGACATTTTGCATTAGTGTAAATGACCTGTAGGATTTTCACCTTTGCTATGTTTATTTCTAAACCTCAGGGATACCCCTATCACATTTGTGCAAATAACAATGAATATTGTCCAAAATGTCAGTCATGGTACTGAGTAATACCCTTCAGGTAAATTGTTTAGCGTGTATCATTAATGCTGTTTTAGTGTGTAGTAACTTTCTTATTATAGAAATGATGACATATTATTATATTATTATTGTTATACATTGAAAGGAACAAGATGGTTGGGCAGTTGTATTTATAGGGGTATTGTTGGGGAATTTCTGTGAGACAAAAGGTGGCTGTGCCACAACAATATTTGTTAAAGGTAGTAGCAATATTTTTACTTGCTTTGTGGGGAAGTGGGCTGGGAGTGATTGCTCAACAAAGTTTTTAAAGTGTATGGATACACCTTCTGTATTGTTTTGCTTTGTTTTTCATGAGTATCCAGACTGGTAGAAGGATTATTTTGTTGCTCTAACAGTGTAATTTACTTGGTTGTATAGTGTATTAAAGGCATTTCTATTCTGGGAAGTTTGTTTTTGGTATCTGCCTACCAACTCTAATATAATTAAACACTGCATTTTATTATTCTAGCATTTTGATCATTTGAAGAGAGGTGATCTAGCCAGTAGTGCTGTTTTTTTGAGATTCTATAGTAAGTAAACATTATTTTATAAATATTCTACTTTTTATTTGCAGTTAATTGTCCTTTTTTACTGCATGCTACTCCATACGGGATTGTTAAATTTGACTTTTGTTAAAAACTCTTAATAAATTTATATGTGATTCAGTTTTCTTAGACTTAGTTTTAGGCTAACTGACTGTGACAATTTTTTTCTTTGTAACCGCTTTCATGGATCCCACAGAAACTACAAGCTGCTTAATATTTTTGTTGCTATCATTCATGTAGTATACAGCCATGAATATATGTTGTGTCATAGGGTTTTCAGCACTGTACTGCAAAACCTGAAATGTTTATTCAACCACAGTATTTGTCTTACTGTTTTTCATGACAGTTTATATAGGCATCATGTTTACAAAATTAGAATCACATATGCTATTCCACTTCTTAAATGGAAATATCGCAAATTCACAGTGAGGAAATAATTGATTACAGCTCTTGATATGCTTTCTCCATTATCTGTCTATTGCATTATTTGAAAACAGACTGGAAGAAAACCAAAGAGAATCAGCACAGGGCATTGATAAAGCAGAAATTACACACAAACTTCTGTTTATTTGGGTTGCATAATAATAATATGAAAAGGAGAAAAAGAAAGCATCTTTGACTTTAACAGCTAGCAAAGTTTGGGATTTGATGGTGGTTAGAGGTGAAGCAATCATAAGTTTTCAAACATTGTGCCAGGATATTTTATGCATCAGGGTCCTTTTTTGCTTTCAGCTGTTTTACACTCACACCATTATCTATAATACCATCATCCTTTATAGCCTTTCTTTACAGTAATCACACCTCACTTTTCTAGGATAATCAAAATACATCTATTGGCCTCTAAATGGTATTACTTTTTTACGCTTTTTATACAACCACATTGATTTTCTATTTTTCTAGGAAAAGTGTTACAAAATCAGGAATGTGGATTGTCTGAACTTTGGAAAAACATACCCCCGGATTAAATAAACTGCATGTAGGAATAGTGTTATTCCTGCATGGAGTGAATGATCTGCATCTCCCTCTCGGCAGCCCACCTTGCATATCAATGGAGGCATGCTACTGAGGGGGGAGCCATGTACATGGATACTGAATCAGTGCTAGTGGGTGTGTTACAGTGCTCACAGACCTATTACATGCCCCTTGCACTTTCAAAGTGCCGAGATAGAGGAAGGGGGCACTCTTGGTCCAATGGATCCAAGATGCTCAGGCCCGGAATACCCAGAAGTTTGTAATTATGTCAACTGGTGATTTATCATATTGCTGTATGAATATCTGATAGACATGTATGCATAATGGTGTGCTTTCTCCCCACAGCTGCAGAGGAGAGGGATCATAACATTGAGACCCACGCAGGATGACTGGTGAGGCTGTGCCGACAGTGTGGTGAGTACAGATATAACTTGCAATATATATATATATATATATATATATATATATATATTGTTTACTGCCATTAGGTATTAGTGTGTTCTGCGTGTATTGAATAAATGTGTTGTTAGACCAACATTGATATAAGTGACTAATGCCAGGTACTTTGTAATACAGATGAAGGCAACAAACAAGCTACTATTGATGAAAGGAAGCCAATACTGTAGTAATACTGTGTAGGAATTAATCTGTTAATAAAGTATACAGTGCTTGCTACTGTGAAAGTAATAACTGACATACATTCATCATCTACAAGATATGCAGTACAACTGAATTTAGAATTTTTAATGTAATAAACCACTATGTCGTCACCATAAATAAAGCTTATTCCCACAAACTCTTGTATTTAATCTGGTCTATTGTTGAAGAAATACAAGTGTACAGGTGCTACACAGCAAATATGGCTATGAGAGCATGAATTCACTGTGGTTTGTCTGCTAGGCAGCTGTTATGCCAAACTGTAGATGTGGAGCTGTAAAACAAGTTACAATGAAAAGTGATATATGTTCTGCACTAAGATCTGAATCTTGAATGATAATATGTAATGTATTATAGTGTGTTCCCTACAGCATTGTTTTGTGCTAACCTTTGCTTTTCAGCTACATGTATTCCTGAATGTAGGTATGCTGATGCAGGCAAGTATGAGACTGTAATAGGTGGAGACTGCAAATATATGATGTGCAAATGTATATGGGTTGGGTATGCAACCCAGCAGTCTGCTATGGTCTGTACAGATCACACATAATCACACAAACTAGGGGTTAAATGTGTACACCTGCATTCAAAGTATTAATACCCAGTTCATTATCTATCATGCATGACACTATGACACTCCACTTATATTATAAGCTCAGAATGTGTAACCAAGTGAGTTTTAGGCACAAATCAGTCAAACAGTGGACAGTAGTAGCCAAGTAGCTCAGTGTGATAAGAAATAAAAATAGCTGCTGTTAAGTTTTGCACACACAGACCATGGTTTGAATCCAGGGAGTGGTACAACGATGTGTTCATAGTGATACACAAGTAATCCCGAGTATTTGTAGAAACTGTCAGGTAGTAACAGATATTTTCTCCACAGGGCTCACAGGTAAAGAAATATTTGCATTAGCTGTATGAAGGGTATACTAATAAACTGTGTACAAATGTTCCAATGCCCAGCTCCATACCTACAAATGACAGCAGGATAGCTATATACACTATGCACTCTTCCCAATACATGTCTCTCAAGTGTCATGCTGTCATGGCTAGTGATCACTGTTGCCAATAACCTTGGACACAGATATAAACCAAGTTGAAGTATGCCAGTAGCACACTCACACATCAGTGCAGGGTATACCTTGTTAGTCATATATGTAACCCTGACATGTACAAGTCCCCTCTACTCATGTACCTAGAGTTGTCACAGCTTGCCCCATAGCATTCCAGGTCAACAGAATAACAGCTATGTACATGCTAAGTAGCTATAGGCCTTGAGTAGATGTAAAGTGAGGGCAGACCTGTAGAGTATTGAGCAGTACTGTTGTAAAAAATATAAGCCTATACAGTTGGTAATGGACTGTTTTTCTCTCCCCCCATCCCTTATCTGCATCATTAATTATTATTTATATACTACGGGTATGTTGTTCTCAAAACCTAATGTTGGAACTTGTGCCCTATTATTGTTCATATATTTAAATGGTTGCATACTAAGACACCTTGTTCAAATTCCATTGTTGGTGGCCTGTTGCCATAACTGTTACTGGCATGCTGTTGCAATAATGACTGTTATTCCATTTATGCATGTGTTCTGTTTGCCATGCAATTTTTCCAAATCTATTCTTCTGGGTTAATTGGAACACCCATGCATGCTGTTACAACTAATGTTGAAATGTTTTGTTCATGACTAACCAAAACACTTTGAAAAACCTCAACACCATAGCGCGTTTGGGTAGGCAGATCCCAGTGGACCTGCCTAGCCCGCCTCATCTGGCCATGGCACTGGGTCCCATCACATCTAGGATCCAACCTTGAACTGCCTCCTCCTCTGGTTCTGCACCATCCTCAGGTGGAACCATGTCAGGGGATGGGGCCCATTCCCCCCCACAGATGCAGGCATGGAGAGCACCCTGTCACCTGACACTAGTTCAAAGGTATGGTGCACAGGGTTATCCAGAGGGACTTAAATGTCCACCTGACTCAGACGGAGGGCAGACCGGTGCACCTCGAGGGGTAGGCTGGCCCCGTCATCCAGCCCCCAGCACAGTCACCCTCAGGGCCATGAAGGGTAGTGGTGACTGCCCATGAGTGGGGACCTCAGTCCCACTGTTTCTGTCTGGGGGCATGTGGCCCTCTGATTCCCAACCACCCTCCCCGTCCAAGGTGTTTATCCCCCTCATGTGTCATACACTGCCCCTGTCTGCTGTCTTGTCTGTCTTGCCTGTCTGCAAAAGCAACCTCTCCTACCCAACTTACCTCCCCAAACGTACCTGCAACCTTTTCCTAACATCCCAGTCTCACCTTAAAAAAAAGGGGCATCTGTTCCCACAAAAAACAATCTCATCCCATACATACTGTAGCTCTCCATTTTACCCAAATGTACACTGACATTAATGAATTTACCCTTCAATTACTCAACAAATGTACATCACCCACACCCCTCCCTGTGGGGTGTGAGGTTCTAAATTCCAAATTGTCCACATTATTCACAGGTGTTGTTGCACAATAATGGAGAGCTATGGTCCTTTCCTACACCCATCCTGCACATCCCTAGCTGCCTTTCATAATGTTTTTATCCCCAGTTGCCCCCATTTCACCACTTTTCTATCACCCCTTTTTTCTTTTCTTTTTTTGGAATTAGTGTGGGTTTAAGCAGGAATAAGCACCACTAAGTGAAGCTAAGCAGGACTAAGTTCCGCTTGGCATCTCTTAGTATCATGCAAAACCACGCAATCCCATTTACTGCTTTAATCACTATGTCAAATTCAGGCACTGTTCTACCCAGCAACAAAATAACCAGCTGTGCCAAGTCTTGAACCCAGGACCCTGTGCACTACAGTCAGAGCAACATAGCACTATACCAAATCTGCTGTGAGCATTAGCAATGCTTTTGTAAATATATCATGCATTACAGTCATTTAACAGAAGGGAAAAAAGACATACCTCCCAAGTCTCAAACCCAGAACCTGGTGCACTGGAGTCAGAACAGCACACCACTGAGCCAAACCAGCTGTGGGGAATTTATACTGCTTTTATAAATATATCATTCAGTGCAGTCATGTAACAGTAGGGAAAAAAGACAAAGCTGTCAACTCTTGAACTCAGGACCTTCTGAATGACAGTCACAGCAACACACCACTACATCAAATCAGCCCTGGGGAATTACTGATGCTTTTGTAAATATATCATGCATTACAAGGATGTTACTTTAGGGAAAAAACATCACTGCCAAACTTTGGACCAGGACCATTTCAACTACAGTCAGAGGAACATACCAATATGCCAACTGACATCTGGAGTACAGAAATTGTTTTTACAAACATATCCCGATTGCCAGTTACACACTACTCCTATATACAGTGCCCAAATCACAGTGTACTTGGGCCTCTGACACAGACACAGAATCAGTACACAGACAAATAAATGCTGCTGGATGTACGGAAGGCCTGCAATATCAGGTAGAGCTGACAACTGCACAGACTTTTGCTGAATATCCACAGTTGCACCCCCTATTTATGGCAGGGTCCTCATAAAACCTACACTCTGTGCTCACATACTGGAAAGGCATTGCAGGCTGGGGTTAGAAAAGCATGACAGACAGCTCAGTGTCACATGTTATACCCATCAGAACACACATATCCATGCTAATCCTGTGTTACACACTGTATGCATGCACATATGTCTTACAATAAACCTGCCATATGAATGACCTGGTAGCTTCATCTGTTACAGTTCTAAGATCTGTCACATCTAGACACCCACAGTCCTGGCCCACAGCTCAGCCTGTGGCATGACAACTACATGCATGGCAATACAACATAGGAATAATTGAGCCCTGCAATGTCCAGCAAAACTGGTTGCTCCTACCGCAGTCGCTATCACCCACAGTAACATGTTAAAGGCCTGCAGGGTGGGACACATTTCACAATTATAAATATGTGTACTAAATGTTGCTTATCACTCTCTGGATGGCACTATTACATAACATATGCACTATAGACACATGCCTCACCTGCACTGTTGTGGGTACCCTCAAGCAGGCCATGCTGTGACACAACAGCTGACATCGCACCCTCACTGACATTAATAGCTTGTGCTCCCCTAATGTCTTCACAATCCCTAGTCTGATTCCTGGCCAGAATACAGCAGCTGTGGCCTACTACACATGCAGCAGTATGTCCAGCTACCTGCTACAGACCTAACATTGCTCCCAAACACCTAGAGCAGGGCATCCACACAACAGCCAAATGTAAAGGGTTGGGGGATGTTGAGGTTTTAAGGGACAAGTGTTATAGTCTTCCCCTACAAACATACACAGCTGATAGACCAGCATCAACTGTAGCAACATGCACAGACAGAAAAGGATGTATGACCCTCACATCTGTCTTCCTCTTTACTCACCCCAACACACATTTACACAATACACTGCTACAGAATATGAAGGTCTGTTAACAATGGCCAGACATAACATGCAAAACTGTGGACATAACACATCAATCTAAACAGTGGACAGCATTTCCACCTACCCTCTGTGATGCTGTAGCTCCCACACCTCGATAATGTCCTCCCACTGGCGAGAAAAAGGGACAAGATCCACGTGAAGTCTTTAATTATAGCACAGTGTTGCCATGCCATTGGCTAATTGAAAGCCAAACCAGTTGTTTTGCATGAAATTAGCAAGTAGGATCCACAGGTTGGTGCACAGGTCATCACCTCTTCATGAGCATTACCTACAAAAGGCAAGCTGCTGCCTATGGCAAACAGGTCTGACACTTTCTTCATGAAGACAGACTGTGATTCTTTGCAACATAACAAGTGGGTTTCTTCTTTCAAAGGAATACAGCACCATACCAGGTATGTCATACAATTTATCATGTAATGGAATGCAGATGGGGGGATGCAGTCATGGGAAATAGGAATTTAAACAGTAGGTCTCAACAACACTTCCTGGACTGACATGTTGCTGTTAGCCTGCTGTCCTGGGATGTTGTATATAATCATATGTCATTTGTGAATATTAATATGATACATATGCTTGTCTTACAAATGTAAGAGAACTATATATGTTATGTGGATATTAAACAACTGGTGCAGAAGTGTGTGTTGAACTGCATGTTATGTACTGAGCTCATACCTCTCAACTGTCTAGATTTTTGCAGAATGGCCACATGTTTGCCTTATATTTTAGTCATATTCTCATACAGTTCTGCTTTTTGGAAAATCACTGGCAAATCATTACAGATTGGTCAGAAAGTAATAGCACACATTTGAATGTCAGACGTCATATCCTTCAGAAAAGTCATGAGAATGCAAAACCTGTTATTCTATCAACTGTCTAAGTTTGTAAGAGCAATATTTAAAAAGTGTCACTATTTATGGCCCTTTGACCCCCCCCCCTTTATTTGTGCCTTTGTTCAGATGTCTTGCTCTAAGTGGTTGTAAGGTATAACTGAGCGTCAAGAGTGTAACCACAGTATACTGTAGTGGAAAAGAACAGAAATGTATATAAAGTATTACCTGTGCAAATGTATGTATTAATAGTAGATGCATGAAGCCTCGAACATACAGAGATAAGTTGCAAAACTTCAAGAAAATAAGCTGAACCTGTTTTACGAATGTGTTATCTCAGTTTCAGTGCAAGCAGACATAGATGTCTACAGCTAGAGGTTTTTGCATTGTCTTGAAACATAAATAATTTCTAGATTGAAAATGTAAAATGTGTAACTGTGTTATGACATCCAGTTCTACACAAACATCAGACAGATATGTACTTCTGATGCAGAGATGTTAAAAGGTATGTTAGTTGCTGTTAGCCTAGGAAGTGAAGGCAGGTGTCAAAGACTGATGTAATATGAGGTGATCCAGCACTAATGTTGATTATTACTTACAGACCTGTCTCAGAGAAAGGCCTTTGCATGTTGTATGTGTCCATATGTCTGACAACATCCACTCATCTGCATTTGCCTTTCTAATAGTAAGGAACTAGGGAAAAGGTAAATTGTTTACATGGGAATATAGTAATGATTACTTTAGATGTTTGCTGTATTTATTTCAGACTGTCCTGCAATGTTGTCTTAAAATATTCCATGTGAGTCTGAACTCTGTAGTTACTGTGTTGATTGAGTATTGCCTTGTTCCTTTATTGGCTATTATTAAATATTTTTAAACCTTGTAATTGTGGCTGGTCTGTATAGAACTAAGTAAGCTCTTAGAGTACTTGCATATGTATTTGGTGACACTGTACAGCGCATTCCAATACCCTTGGTCTTGGTCACACTTACCATTTGGATAATAGACACATCACACCTATTTGTGGTATGTAGGCTGGATGACATGGTACTGTAATGTTGCCAATAGGGGACACTCAGCATTCGATGGCAGTGATGTATGTGGACACATAAAAACACAGTCTGTCACAGCAGTCAGGCCATTTCTGGTATTCCTGGTACCATACGAGGTTACTAGGCTATGGGCCCTGAGCAACCATATGCCTAGGCCACATGTTAGCCCATGTGTATGCAAGGCAGCAGCTAATGTCCCAGTCCAACAGGGACACAGGTGGCATCCCAAGGGTGTATGTGTTGTTAACCATCCAGTTGACCAGGTTACACCTGCAAAGGTGTAGGTAGCTACCCTGCCTGATGTGGACAGGGTACCCATTCCACCACAGGGTGATTGTGTGGGACACACATCCAAGCTGCCACCAAGGCCAGTTCATGTCACTCAACAGGTGGAGGTTTTGTGTGTGTGTGTGTGTGTGTGTGTGTGTGTGTGTGTGTGTGTGTGTGTGTGTGTGTGTGTGTGTTAACAGAGTGGAGCATGACTTGCACTCATGCAGCAGTCCCAGCAATGTGGAGTCCGGGATTGCTTATGCCAGAGTGAGGTCACTCCTGAGGAGTATGTATGAAACCAGGTAGAGGGTTGGCCTTATAACCTATAGATGTACAGTAGATGTTTGATGGCCTGCTATTTCCTGGTAGGGAACCTCTGTGATGTCCCCATCTGCTGCATGTGCTGTGTGATGTGAATAACGAACAGACAATTATGCACATTAATGGTCCTCATTGGGAATGTGAAACATCAGGATCAGGGGGCCAATGCATGCTGTAATTCCAGTATGTTGCTGATACCAAACAGAGACTGTGCTGATAGATGGCAGGGGTATAATGTGGGCGTTAGTGATGGATAGTGCTAGCAAAAGTCGATGTGTAGTGTCTGTACATAATGGTGGACAATGTATGCAGTTCTGTGATGTGTTCCCCTGTTCATGTCATCAGGTAGGATGTACCAAAGATGGAACCTGCCTTTCTCAGAAGTGGAGACTGCTGCATTCATTGATGTCCTCAGACCCCATCACCGGGTACTGCTAGGAAGGAGGTGACAAAACCAGCAGCAATGCACTGCCCTGTGGGCAGAAGTGGTAGCAAATGTCAATAATGTGGGCCACCGGGACAGGAGCTATGAGCAGGTCCAACACTGTGCCACAGACCTCATACACAATGCACGGCAAAGGGCTGCAGCTTTGGCCAGGGACCATGCTGGCACAGGTGGAGGGCCTGCTAGTCAAGCACCACTCTCAGCCAGTGAGGAGTTCCTTGCAAACCTTGGTTCAGCCACCACTTTCCAGGAAACCATGACTCCATATGTTGTGGAGGTGGATGACACAGATTCCACAGCCAAGGAGTGTCCAGGTAAGGCCCCAGTGGGCATCACATTAATACTGTAGCATTCATAGTTGCAGCCTTTGCATACCTGCACATATTTGTCAAGTCAATCTGCATTTGTGGGTGGGGATTTGTAATGCACACATGTGCACACATATTGTGAATGTCACCAATCTGGGTAGTATCACAGCTTGTAGTGTACATGTTCATAAATCCACAGAATATCCTATACCACTGCCACATGTGTGAGTGCTGACAGTAACTTTCCCCCACAACTCCATAGGTCCCTCTGGTGTGGCTGGAGAACATCAACCTGAAGCCGGTGAGTGTAAAACTGTCATGTTGTGGCTCACCTATACCCTAGGATTGTTAAGGGCAGCCAGTTTTCTATGCATAGAACTGTTAAGCTTAGCCATATTGCAATATGTGCATGTTCACTTGTGGTGAGGTTCACTGCAGTGCATTACATTGTTCATCACAAGAGCCTGTTTGCAGGAGCTGTAACTTATTGGCACATACTTTTGTGTAGGTGTAGCCACTGTGCTATACAGGGGTACATTAGTAGTGTGTGCATGGGTCCATCGCATACTCCCACTTCTCATGTATCTCACAGACATATAGTAGTAGCAACATTAACTGGAAGTAGCTGCACTGCATGTTGTTGAGGGCCTGTACAGAGTGTGTTTGTTGTGGTCTGATTGTCTGTCGTGCATGGCATCAGTCAGAAGGTGTGGTCTGTATAATGCCTTTGTGGCATCCCATGTGTGTGTGTGTGTGTGTGTGTGTGTGTGTGTGTGTGTGTGTGTGTGTGTGTTTGCATGGAGGCACAGGCACATTTTGAACGGTACACCAGACGGATGCTCAGGTCATGGATGCAACACTTCCTAGCATGCATGACACCCTCCATGGCATTGGTGATGCTGTATGTCATTTTACTGATGTTGTGGTTAGATAGTGGGGTGAGACATTGTCAGTCCTTAATCGTGCAATGTCTCTGCTTCAACATGTGGTGGGAGTAGGGTGTGAGACATGTGGATGTAGGTCAGCAACAATATCAGCTGACAGCCCACGTGGCCATGCACATTCACACTCCTGTAGTAGCAGTACCACCAGCACTACTGAAGGGAAGGTGCTGTCTATATCACAATGTAGCAGGCCATGGGCATGTGGTCCTGGCCAGCCCCATGAGGGACATGGACTCAACAGACAGCGGTCACTATTAGGAAGTAGTACCGCATCTGGCCTTGGCCAACGTGGTGCCAGTGACACTCCTGGTAGGACCAGTTCTCATGTCCATGGCCAGAGATGGTGAACTTACATCCTGCCATGTACGGTCTGCAGCTGTCCAACTTACCCTCATGTAGGGCTAGCACATGGCTTGACTGTGTGCATACACACACTCACACATCACTTTCACATGCAGGTCACCACCAGACACACACAGCTCTTCTCCATGGTCCAGCTGAACACCACCCCTCCAGACACATACACATACACATACACACACACACACACACACACACACACACACACACACACACACACACACACACACACAATGTCAATTGTATGACTCAGCCTAGGCCTTTGGCAACCTCACACTACACCCTGTGCATGTGACGATACCTGTGCCACATCCCTGTTATCCATACCATTGATGCAGGGAGATGCTAATATGTGTTTGATGCATAGGTTGAATTTAGTACAGGTAATGCCAGTGTGTAGCGTATTACTGTTATACTGTGTAAGGTGCTGTCTGCTGCCAGTTGTCATGGGTACACATCAAAGAGTATGTACCTTTGCGTCATGATGCTTTATTGCTGTTAGTACTGCTGACTGACTGTTGTCTCACAAACCTTATTCTGTTTCTGTTCCAGGTGTCTGGGTGTGTACATCCTGGGGAGCTGCTGCCATTACCAAAGTCGAGTATGGTGGAGTGGAAACACAGAGACCTTTTCATCACCAAGGTATGGCTGTATATGTGCATGTTTACCTAGGTGCATATGCGGGCAACAGTGTGTAAGGGACAATGGTGGCAGGCAGAGTAACCTTGCATCCATACTCTTGACACAGCCAGCTAGCCTCCATACATGTCACCTAGATGTTCTGCACAGCAAAATAATAGGCATAGTTTTATTCAAACTAAAGGGGTGGCGAAAGCCAAATAACTATGGGCTAGGCTTATAAATGCCCTTGGGCAGATAGCCTAGTATGAACCTATGAACCTATGAACCTATGAACCTATCACATGTCATAGATACAGAGGAGGTTACTAGAGTACTGGCCCTGGGTCCTTTACAAGCCTAGCCATTACTTTATTCCCAACAGAATCATCGATCAGCACCTGTTGCCCCTGGCATTGCTGGACACAGGTTGAACCCCAGGGACAGATGTTGTTTTTCCCATTCACTCAGCCTTGATGCAGTTGATAAGGGTATGCATGGTAGTGTGTCTGACATGTTTGGCGAGTGTAGTCCTGACACAGGGCAGCCTCTGGGAGCCAAACCTGACTCTCCAGCATGTGTTTTTGCTATCTCATATGTGATGCAGGCCACTCATCCCAGTAATGCACACAGAGTTATACTCTCGTATATGGGGCAGCTGTTGAAGGGCTGAGCACAACATTGCCATTTAGGTATGCCACAGACACCTGTGGACAACCTGACCAATAACCAGTGGGGCAGTACAGATTACAGGCTGTCTGCTTGGAACAGGTGTTGAGGGCCATGGCTGACCTTTGTGGGTGTTAACATAGCCTTTACAGTTTCTGCAGATGTTTGCATAGGTGCATAACCATGCTGCTAATGCATTGTTGTGCTGACTGAGGACTATTCAGAGGTAATGCCCACCTTTTATTTGGATGAAGTTCCTTTGTCTATGTGGTGAACCACATACAAGCATTTTCTGACCACTGCCATTACTTGCTGCCTGAATGCAACATTGTTGGCATCCTGACTACCCAGGTCTGCCATCACAGTCTGTGTGTTTATGGGGTTGGTGCTGATGTGGGGAATACTGTGGGGAATACTGGGGCCATGTCCTTGCTGTATGGTATGCTGTCACTGTTGTCTGCATTTAGCATGAGGCCAGGACCTTAGCACCATTCCATACCCACTGTATGGCCCATTGCAATGTGTTAGCAGTAGTTTGTGGCTCAATGACAGACTGCACAATACTTACAGTTGACACAGTCTTAGGCAGTACCTACATATGTGGGTGGTGCCAGTTAACATTCATGCATATATATATATGTGTGGGTCATTGGGGGCAGCAGGTAGTCACAGGGCCTTCACATGTCCACATATTGCACACACATAGAAGACATAGATTGTGGTTGCCACTTTATCAAATGTGGATTGTGGGACACATCTTGTAGTAATGTGACAGTTGGCAGGACATACCATACCCACGGCAAGTGCAACACAAAGGACTTCCTTTAGTGTGCTACTATGACACCTTCTTTGTGTGACATTACCATAGCTTATGCTATTTGTCATAACATTAAGGTGCTTCTGATGTGCAATAACTGCTCTATGCAATTAGTAGACAACTTTATGAAATGTTTGTTGTCCTACACTCTTGGGTCCTCTCTATTGTTTCAGTTGTTGTCATAGGTCACACCTTGCCAAACATGGACTGCAACTGGCAGGGTGGTACAGATGGCGGCCATACCTCTGACCTCTACATATTTCTGCAGAATGTTCTGATGTTTGCCACATATTTTGTTTCCGTTTGTCATAACGTTATGGTTTTCTGGCAAATTGTTGGAAAAGCATAACAGACTGCAATTACAGATTAATGACGGATATTGTCATGTACAACACACACCCTTTGGAAAGTACATTCAAATGCACAACCTGTTCTGGTATCTATGTTCCATGCATGCCACAGCAATATGTGAAGCTTGTGCTCAATGTTTGGCTTTTGCCTCACTGTTCCATATGGCCTTAACCAGAGGTCTGTCTTTGAGGGTTTGAGAGGTGTGCTGGTGGCTGTAACACAGTTAGACTGTTGCAAGTGGATATGCATACATACACGCACACACCCAGTCATGACTTGCCTTTTTTGACAGTAGAACCTCTACCTGCCTAGTTGTACATAAGATACTGCTATATACATAACACAAGCACCACACCGCTAATATACTGTTGCAGTATCAGCCACTACTATTCAGGTTGTTGACAATTGCAGGGGCTGTTAGGATTGCCAATGGGGCATTCACAGGCCCTTAACATGGTAGAGCCATCACAAACACACAGGCACACACATACACACACACACACACACACACACACACACACACACACACACACAGCTGACTGGGGATATGCACTGAAACACACATGCGCACAGAGTTGACACTTCTCCGATTAGAACACCTACCTATCTTGTTATGTACAATACAGAATGACATAATTATTGCACCTGCCACAGTGCCTTTGTGTTAGAAAATGTGTAACTGTGCTTCTATGGTGGATGACATCTATAGGTGCTCTGACTAGTTTAGCAATGGGGGAGTTAACAGGGTGGAACAGCCTCACAAAATGTACAACCATTGCATACACACAGGCAAGACAGCCACAGGGGATATGCATACAGAAACACATACACTCACACAGTTGGCAATAGTCAGATTAGAACACCTACCTACCTATCTACTTGTATGTATCATTGTGCTACATACATATTGCATGCACCACGGAGATTCTATGCCAGGTCCATAACCCTCAACCTCTTACACTAATTAATTTTGGGAATGCTCTTACAAACCTAGACAAGTGATAGGGTGACAGAGCTTGCATCAGCATGAAGTTTCAGATGGGTATGACGTCTGAAGCTGACATGTCTGTCAGCATGGCAACTGTCACATATTTGCCAATGTTGTGTCTTTCGGCTTTTCCTGGTTAGGGGTCGCCACAGTGGAACTCCGGTCTGCTAATGATTGGCAGTAGATTTTTACGTGCCGAGTTGCCGGCCCTGACGCACAACCTTCAATGAAGGTACACCCATTCACGCATGTCTCCACACAGAAGACGCTATAGCTGCGAATCGAACAGGACAATGTCTTACTGTGAGGCAACAACACTACCACAGCACCACCACCACATTATAAACAATTGCTATGAGAAATAGACCACATATATGTTGCAAACATCTGGACATTCTGCATACATCTGTACAGATGACTAGTATGGCCTGTAGAGTTTGACATGGTGCATCTAAGGTGGATGACACCAGGCTCTTTAAAGTAATGCCATGGGGAAGATGGGGAAGGAGTCAACAGGCCTTAAAATGGTATAACCTATGCACTTAACAGCCACAGGAGATATGCTTCACACACAAACACATATTCAGTAGTATAGCTGGCTGTATTGAGATTCAAACTCCTACCTACCTAGTTGTACATACTATAGTACTGCCTACTTATCGCATGTGCAATGGAGTTTATATGCCAGTGCCCAACAGTGAATCTAAGGTGGACGACATGAACAGGTCCTGTAAAGTAATGCAATGGGGGGGTGGTCATCAAGTTGGAACAGGCCTCAAAATGGTATAACCAACACACACAGGGGATATGATTCTCTCACATACACACACACACACACACACACACACACACACACACACACACACACACACACACACACACACACACACACAAACACACTTACACAGACACACAACACACTATCATAGTTGCCAGTATTGAGATTAAAACCCATACCTATCTACTTTTCTGTACTATAGTGCTATGCAGTTATCAGGTGTGCCATGGAGCTTATAGGACTATAAAGAGTGTTCAAAGTTACTTCTAAGGTGAATGACTTCAGCAGGCCTTGTAAAGTAGGGCAATGGGAAGTTTATTGGGTGGAAAAGGCCTCAAAATTCTTTAACCTACAGACACACACACAGTTGCCAGTTCTGAGATTAGAACCCCTACCTCTTTAGTTATATGTATTACAGTGGTATACATTTATCACATGCACCACGGAGCTTACAGAACTGAAGAGTGTCCAAAGGTACTTCTAAGCTGAATGACATCAGCAAGCCCTGTAAGGTAAGGAAATAGGAAGTTTACTGGGCAAAAAAGGCCTCAGAATATTTTAACCTGCAAACATGCAGTTGTCAGTCTGAGATTAGAACCCCCTATTTATTTAGTTATAGGTATCACAGTGCTACACATTTATTGCATGCACCATGGAGATTATAGGGTTGAAAAGTGTCCAAAGGGTCTTCTAAGGTGAATGACATCAGCAAGCCTTATAAAGTAGGGCAATGGGAAGTTTACTTGGTGGAAAAGGCCTCAAAATACTTCAGTTTACAAACACACACTTGCCAGTGCTGAGATCAAAATCCCTACCTACATAGTTATATGTACTACAGTGCTACATATTTATCACTTGTGCCACAGAGATCATAAGGCTGAGGAGTGTCCAAAGGGACTTCTAAGGTGACTGACATCAGCAGGCCTTGTAGAGTAGGGCAATGGGAGGTTTACTGGGTGGAAAAGGCCTCAGAATGCTTTAACCTAGAAACACAAACACACACACACACACACACACACATATATATATATATATATATATATATATATATTTATGTATATATATATATATATATATATATATATATATATATATATATATATACACACACACACACACACACACACACACACACACACACACACACACACACACACACACAAGGCAGGTGAGGTGAGATTACAACCCCTACCTCACTACTATTACACAATGGAGGTTGCCTTCAAACTGGCACGTGCCAGTGGTTACAACTGGTATGCACATCTGCATCAGGACATCACTCTGTCCTTTTCAGGGTGTCTCTCTCTCTGTCTCTCTCTCTCTTTCTGTCTGTCTGTCTCTTTCTCTCTATCCATCTCTGTCAGTCTCTCCCTCCTCACTGTCTTTGTCTGTCAATAACTGATATATTTGTATATGTTACCTATATATCTATGTCTATCACACTCAACAGATGAAGATATATCACATATGTGCCATCTCCAGATAGCTGCGCGTAATCCTGTCTGATGGGGGATGGGAGACACAGTTAAGGTGTATATAGCTGTCTGTATGCGAAGACATATCTGGACAATACAGTTGTATAGTCAGATGTGGGTTTAAACATAGGCTGTAATTCTCTAAGTGTAGGAGCATGCCTAGTAAGACCTTCAATAGTACGAGTTTGACTCCATTCCGGAGGTAGCTGTAGTCCAGTCCAGGATTTTGTGTGCTAAAGCTGATTGGCTGTTGAATTTGTGTAAGCAGTCCAGCACCTCAGTGATATACTGTGTGAGGAATCTCCTGGCTGTGTGCTATCCTTATGAAATGAGTCATATCCTGGTGTGGATACAGAGTGCATTGGACTGAGCAGAGTTTTCCATAATATGTGTGATATATTCTACATAGCACTGTGATTTCCTGATATGTAAGTGGCAGATCAGTATAGAGTAATGTGAGGGAACACTGACAGACATTTGTTTACTGACCCTATACACTGCAGGGAACTATGGTACTGCAGAAATTGTTCTAGTGTGCACATTCTATGTTTGTCTAGCCAGTAGTTCCCCCTTCCTCTTATATGTGTCTCTTTGTCCTTCTGTAGTGAAGTCACGGCCTTTGTCCACAGTTGCTGCTATGTATTTGTAGTTATGATATGAGTGGGGTAGAAGTCGTAACAACACACACAGAGTTACAGACCTCACACCTCTGAGTACCTATTTAGCAAGTTGTCTATCATTTTACCCCATACATCTGTTGCACTGTTATTGTAAGGCTACAGGATGGCCATAGCTCTCAGACTCTTACAGATGGACATCTGGACAGGCCCATATATAACAGTCAAACACAGGCCCAGACATGGGGGCAGGCTCTTAATTTTACTCTTCCAAATGTAGACAGGTGGTAGAACTGTTCTGCATTAGCTTGCATTTACTTATGGGTATGACATCAACCTTTATTGGTTTGCCAATAGTTTGGCAGGCAAATGCAATGTTATGGCAAGCAGAACAGATATATGAGGCATACGTGTGGACATTCAGTGACACCCTGTCATTCCACGGGTATGGATGGTGCCCACTGACTTGTTGTCAGTACTGACACAGTGATGTGGCAGCCTTTATATCCTGGCACTCGGCTGACTTGTCACAACCTGCTGTTGTAGTAAGCATTGTGTAGATTACTCAGACCTGTGTACTGTCCATATATGTGGACCCCTGTCCCTCCATTGTCCAGCTTTCCTGCAGTAACAAATATTGATTTCTGGCCAGTGTGTACAACTCCTACCATTGGCATAGCTGACATGAATATAGTTACCAGGGCTAGTCTTTAACAATGGGCTCTGACAACTACTTAGACCACTAATCCACAGCAGCCACCAGTAAGTGCTGTTTACTTGCTGACACTATTAACCGCAAACTTACATAGCAAATTTACACCTGCATATTGTAGAAATGGAGCAAGTTATCAAGTTGATTGTGATAGCCCTGGGAATGTGTGGCCTACTGCTTTTACCTTACAGACATAAATGTTACTGCAGTTCTATGTGAACACATGTGTGTTGAGGGGGGGGGGTCATACCTCTCAAGTGTACACATCTTCATAGACTGTGCAGATGTTTAGCTCATATTTTGCGTCCATTTATCATAAAATTGTGGTTGTGTGGCAAATAACAGTGACTTCATTACCGACTGAAGTTAGAAAGTAATGCCAGACATTTGAGTTTCAGACTTCTTGACCTTCAGAGAATTCATGCTATGGCAACAGCTGTTATTCTATCAACTTTCTATGTTTGTAAGTGCAATATTTACAACTTGTCCCTGTTTTGGGGCCTTTGATCTACATTTCTTTATGAGTTTGTGCAGATTTCTTGCTGTAAGAGGATTAGAGCTATGTATGAGACTCCAACATTGACATGTGTGCATTTGTCTTTTGATCCCAGTGTTTGTAAGTCCCTCACATAGTGCAGTGGATTTTACTGGCTTAGGGCCTACTGCATATTGTAGGTCAGTCCATATTTGGGTGAGAGTTCCTGTTGTCCCACATAGCTGTCCATTGTCTGCTGCTATCCTGGTAACCCAGACCATTCCCAGGCATACATGCAGCAATACCATACATATGCTACCACAGTCTACTACCCCATTCATTTACTGTTAATAAGAGTGACTTAGCTTGTGCCAGCAGCAGCAGTTGAGAAGACACTGCTTCAGGGATGACTCTGTCAGATGCAGGCAGTTCACGGCCTACATATGGTAAGATAAAGGTAGTGTGATGTGGCTGGCATCCATTTTACTGTGTGCATGTGAGTCAGAGTGAGATGTCAGTCCCTGGACCCCTAGGGTGTCAGTGTATGTGCTATGCATTGCCTCTTTGCCAAGGCCAGGGCATGCTGGGCATGCCTACATCTGCCTACAAGGACAGGCTGAGGATGTTTGTCCTTTGAGTCCCCCTGTGCCTGTGGGGACCTTGGCAATGGTGGAGAGCTGTGCCCCCCTTCTTTGTGATGTTCCTGCCACAGCTGTTTCTGCAGGATCATATTGTGTTGCATGGCAGATACTATAAACATGTGTGCACATGTGGCTGGAGAGTACTGCAGGCCTCCACCATATATGTCAAGGCAGCAGAACTGTGACTGCAGCAGCCCAAACAGATACTCTATGATGTTTCTAGCTTGTGCGTGTGCCTCATTATGGCATTCTCCAGTTGGTGTATGTGCATTTATGATATTTGTCATCATCCACGGTTCAAGTGCATAACTAGCATCCCCCACTAGATTGCCGTATGGGATGTCCCCCCTGGCAAATGCCTAGTACAGCTGTGAGGTGTGCCATATGTGGGAGTCATGATAACAGCCAGGGCTGCCAGCACACACATTGATAATAATGGCCTGGGCATTGCACACAACCTGGCAGTTGATGTGGTAATAGCCCTTGCAGTTGATGTAGACTCTACCCTCCTCATCTGTTTAGCAGGTTGTCCATCACTGCACCCCTACATCAGCTGTGTTCCTCAGACAGTTTGTATTGCAGTGTTATTATAAGGCTACATGCTGGCCATAGCAGTCAAACTCTTACAAACTGATGTCTGGACAGGCCCATATATAACAGTCAGACACAAGCCCAGACATGGGGACAGGGTATTATTATTGGTCTTCCAAGTGTAGACAGTTGGTAGAACAGTTTTGTATTAGCCTGCATTTTCTTATGGGTATGACATCTGCTTCTCAACTGTCTGTCATTGATATTTCACATCACCCTTTATTGTTTTGCACATAGTTTGGCAGGCAAATGCATTGTTATGAGGAGCAGAACAGATATGTGAGGCATACGTGTGTGCATACTGTGACACCCTGTCATTCCAGGGCTATGGATGGTGCCCACTGACTTGCTGTTAGTAATGACACAGTAATGTGGCAGCCATTTATAACCTGGCACTACACTGACTTGTCACAACCTGCTGTTCTACTAGGTGCTGTGTAGGTTACTCCGAGCTGTACACTGTCCATATGTGTGCCCCCCTGTCCCTCCATTGCCCAGCTTTCCTGCAGTAACAAATATTGACTTCTGGACAGTGTGTGCAACTCCTACCATCTGTGTAGCTGACATGCAAAACTGTTGGTACAGACAGTCTTGAACCATGGACCCTGTCAACCACAGGACTTTATTTAGAACACTACGCCACAAAAGCCAACAGTAAGTGCTGTCTACTTCGTGACAGTATTAACCATGCACAGACATAGCATTTTGACCCCTGCATATTGCAGACATAAAACAAGTTAACAAGTTGATTGGGACAGCAGTGGGAATGTGTGGTCTGTTGCTGTTACCCTACAAACAGAAATGTTACTGCATTTCTATGGGAACAAGGATGTTTTGGGGGAGTGGAGCATACCTCTCAATTGTACAAATTTCCACAGACTGTCCAGATGTTTGCTTCATATTTTGCATCCATTTAGCATAGTATTGTGGTTGTCTTGGAAAATACTGGCATGTCATTAAAGTGTGAAGTTAGAAAGTAATGACAGACATTTGAGTTTCAGACTTCTTACCCTTCTGAGATTTAATGCAACAGCAAGACCTGCTCTAATATCACTGCCTAAGTTTGTCAGAGCAATATTTCATAACTGTCCCTATTTGCGGGCCTTTGCCACACATTTCTTTATGGCTTTGTACAGACGACTTGCTGTGACAGGCTGAGAGGTGTGTATGGGACTCCAACATTGACATCCATGTATGTGACCTATGACCTGCAGTTTCTTAGTCTCCCACATATACTGAAGTGAGTTTTGGCACCTTGGGGACTACTGCATATTCTGGGGCAGCCAGTATTTGGTGGACATTTCCTGTTGTCCCACATAGCTGTCAGTTGTCTGCTGTTATCCTGGTAGCCCACACCATTCCCTTGCATACATGCAGCAATACCATAGATATGCTACTACATTTGTTGTTAAGAAGAGTGACTTACCTTGTGCCTGCAGCAGTTGTGAGGATAGTGCTTGAGGGCTGACTCTGTTGGATGCACGCAGTACACAGCCTATACGTGGTAAGGTACAGGTAGTGTGATGTGTGTGACATCCTTTTTACTGTGTGTGCATGTCAGAATGATGTGTCAGTCCCTAGGTCCCTAGGGTGTCAGTGTATGTGCTATGCATTGCCTCTTTGCCAAGGCCAGGGTGTACTGGGCATGCCTATGTCTGCCTACAGAGACAAGCTGAGGGGGTTCATCCTCCGAGTCCCCCTGTGCCTGTGGGGACCTTGGGAATGGTGGGGTCTGTGTCCCCCTTCCGTATGATGTTCCTGCTGCAGCTGTTTCCACAGGATCATATTGTGTAGCATCATTCCAAACAGGAACAAAAGAAACCAAGGTGAAGCAAATGCAGGCAGGAAGTAGTAAATCCACACAGTTTATTTAGAGGACCAAGCACTTTTGGCCTAAACAGTTAATTTATCAGGAACTTCATCATAAACAGTATAGATTCATCCTACACCAAATTTATGTAAGTAAAGGATGACATCATATCCTGTCTTGGAGCCCAAATGTATAAACACACCCCTTAATATAAATATATGAATATGCATATAAACACTATATTAGTATCAAGAAATTAAGAATGTATGAATAAAACCACTTAATTATACACAAAAGGAAAAAAGCAATATAAAATATGAACGAATTAGAAAATTTAAAAAAGTGCAGACATAATTACTTCAAAAAATACCTTTTGACAGCTTTCAGTTTTAAAAGACTAGAGATAGAGAGACTTTCGTTTAAACCTGGCCAGTATATGGAATTCAGGCGCATTTGCCATATTAACATAGCCGGCGTTAGGCACCCGTGAAACCCGTGGCTGCGGGGAGGCCCTGATTACTTCCCCGCAAATGAGAGCCCCCATTCAGCAGCCGCGGGTTGCTATGATTGGCGTTACTCTTCTTCGGCTCGGCTCCTCGTGGATGTCCACATAGTCTAGCTTCCTGGACCCTGCCATCACCGCAAAAATTCAAACTGTGTTTCCGTTTTTTTTTTTTTTCTGATTCGCTGGCAAGCTGCACTCAATCAGATCCGCTCGCTGAAACAAGGGATCTGATTGGCTGCAGCAGCCTGCGAACTAAGTCCTTGTTTTTTTTTTTTTTTTTTTAAAGTAGGAAGTGATGAAGCAAGGACCTGATTGGTCCTTGCAAATCACTTCCTGCACAAACTGCCTTTAAAAAGGCACCTGCAGCTAATAAGGATCACTTCTCTTGTTTATAAACAGAAGAGTGTTCCTTAGCAGCAGCAGACTGCAGCGATCGAGCGGGGTTTGGACCGGTGTGAGGATGGATTACATCAGAAACAGATCAGCGGTGGATCAAGCCTTTGCAGCGGTCGTGGCCTTTGGATTCTACTCTTTTTAAACTGTCCTTCTAAAGGCAACTTCTCAAAAGGTCTGACAAACTGTCCTTTTAAGGGCAACTTCATAGGGACTGAATGGTCTGAGGAAGGCAAGCAGAGCAGGTGAGCCTTCAGTCATGAAGAGGGAGCAGAGTATTGGAAGCAGCCTTCTGTAGAAAGCATAAAAGGTAAGTTTTTGGGTTTCATTTTAACTTTATTTTTTGTGGGGGTGGGTGATTGTTTTTTGAGCATATTTCTTGTGCTAAGAGGGTTGGGGGACTGTGGGCTGTGGTTGCATTAGTTTTATTTTGGTGTTGTGTAGAGCTTTTGTGCTAAGAGGATGGGAGGGTTGTGGTTGTACCAGTTTTATATTGGTTTTGTGTAGAGTTTTTGTGCTAAGAGGGTGGGGGGGCCAGGTTGTGGTTGTACCAGTTTTGTTTTATGTTCGTGCGCTGGTGGTAAGAGGATGGGGGGTGAGGGGCTGTGGTTTTAACAGTTTTTCACTTGTGTGGTTTTCTTGTGCTATGAGGATTGGGGAGGTGGGGACTGGTTTTCTCAGTTTTAATTTGCTTTTATGTAGAGTTCTTGTGCTAAGAGGATGGGGGTAAGGGGCTGTGGTTATACCAGTTTTACCTTACTTATTTTACATTTGTTTTCTGGATAGTCTGGGATAGAACCCATTTTCAGTGGATGCCCAGGGAGAAATGCTTTTTAGTGCATGTGCTAGAAATATGTAAAATAATTTGGTTTATCTGTTTATACGAGGGACAACATAAGGGAATGTGAAGTGCAATATACATTTAATTTTGATTGCCCATTGGTTAGGAGAGTGTATAAGTTAGTTATTTGGAGCAAGAGGATTTTGTTTTGGCAGTGTCTATGCTGTATATGTAAACGATAGAGAGAATGGGATGGGGTGATGAAAAGGAGGGGAGATAAATAATGGGACAGAGAAGGATATTGTAGTTGGCTAGAGCAGGGATAGGTGGGCAGTCTTGTGGGCTAGAGCAGGGCTAGGTGGACAGTCTTGTGAAATGTTGCTGTCTAAGTCAATAGTCTTAGGCGTATGGGGTAAGTGGTGAAGATTAGCTTATTTCAGCCTGGTTGGGACATGACCTCTTGCATGGTAGATGTAACACAAGTGTATCAATGTCAGCATATTGGATTGTGAGTGCTAGGGATGTGGCGGTATTAAGGTTGATAATCCACTAAATTTAAGTGGATCAAGGATATAGCCTTGTGAGACTGCTAATGTGAGTGGAAGGAGAGGGTGGTAGATACTGGTAACATTTTATGGCTGTTTATGACCTTTTGGGTAGCTTTGGAGCCAGTGGAGGGCTAGGGGGATCTGATTAAGGTTGGCGAGAGTAGTTAGTAGTTTGTTGGGAGACTCTAACAAAGGCCTTTAACAAATTGAGAGCCAGATACCATCATTTGTAAATTGATGGTGTTGGTATAACTGAGGAGGGCAGTTGCAGCATGAGGCCTGAAGCTGTGTTGGGATTTGGCCAGTAAATTATTGGTTGAGAATGAATGCATTCCTCTAGGAGTTTAGGTAGTGGGGAAAGAATTGCTCTTGGCCTATAATTTAAGTTCTCTCAAGTTTCCACCTTTGTGCAAGGGTATAATGTCTATTTTTCAGATGGTTGGGATGTGTACTGCTCAGTAATGGATCTTTTAAGTATTCAGGATAAGAACTGGCTTCAGCTGCTATTTTTTTAAACTGTTGGTAGATTGTCAACTGAATTTGCAGTAGGTTTTGAGATTTTTTTACACATTTGTCAAACACTGTTCTGCTATCTAGGTTTATAGTACTGTTTTACACTATCCCTGATGTTACACCTTGTTCTGCAGTTGTTTTGGCTGTTTGAATTGTGCTGAGAGGTTAGGAGGTTGATGAGGCATGTACGTTGCTTAAAATGTCTAATGTTGGGAGGGTAGTTTGCAGCTGTGAGAATGTTGCTGCTGAAGGCATAGATGTTTTGAATGTATACTAATGCAAGCCCTGTTACACTACTATTGCATATAACTGCAATGTTCTACTCACTGATGCAATGACTGCAACTTTTTCGTTGTCCGTAGTTAATGTGTTGAAAACTTGGTAGTGTGGTTAGGGCCTGTGAGCTGGGAATTTCTGGTTAAAGGCTTATAGTGCATGCATATCTGAACTGTTTCTTACTGAAGTTGGTGCACCTTGTTTGCTGTGGCATAGACTGGATTCGGGCCTGCTGGATCTAGCTTTGTTTGTGTAACTTGAGCACTAATCCAGACATTCTCTAAAGTATTCAATGGTATTTATTACTGCTTGGTTGTAACTTGATTAAAGTGTAGCTATCATTCAAGTCTTTTGGATTAAGCACTTGGGCTTCAGACCAGTTGTTTTACATTAGGAAGGTTTGTGGCAAGCACTGTGGTGGCAGGACAGGTAGCTTTCATCCTTCTAAGTTGGGAACTGCTGATTGAGAGCCCAGTGTCCAAGTGTATTAGTTCTGGTTTAGGCACTTGGGCTTCAGGCCAGTTATTTTACATTAAGAAGGTTCGTGGTCTGCACTCTTGTGGGAGAAGAGGCTGGACTCTGCCCTTCTGAGCTGGGAATTTCTGGTTAAAGGTTTATAGTGCCTGAATATTTGAACTGTATCTTACTTGTTTGCTCTAGCATAGACTAGATCCAGGCCTGCTGAATCTAGCTTTGTTTATATGCTTGTTGTTTGTTTGCTTGTTATTTTCCTGGAAGCTAATTCCACCTAATACGCAACTTCTCAGCGCTTCTGTGGATCACTAGTGATATCTGCATTGCTTACTGTACTTATTTCCTGTTTCACTTGAAAGAAAGTTACTGTTTGTCGTTTTTGCATTTAGTTACTTGTAACACATTGCACTCAAGTTACCTGGCACTTGCTCACTAAAGCAATTATATAAGTCAGCACTAAAAATTAAAAGCACTACACCCTCACTCCCCACTGGCCCTTGTTTTCAATTAAGGAATTCCCAATATTATTCTAGCATGTCCAAAGGTCAGTTGTCAATCTTCTCCGGTCCAGCTGGTGAATCTGGGAATCTTGAGGCAATGTTATAACTGCCTCATGTACACAGACAACCCTCTCCTCCTCCCACATAACACAAATACTTGAGAGATGCAGCTATTTAGCCAAACTGGAGGCTGAGCTCTCAACTCAGGACTGGCAAGACCAGACAGGAGGAGAAGGCAACTACACACACCAC
Organism: Protopterus annectens; assembly: GCF_019279795.1. Classification (NCBI taxonomy): domain Eukaryota; kingdom Metazoa; phylum Chordata; order Ceratodontiformes; family Protopteridae; genus Protopterus; species Protopterus annectens. The sequence continues at coordinate 1,616,078,167 of NC_056725.1, forward strand.
AAAACCAGCCTCACATAATGCTACCACTCCACTGAATCAAACACATAAACACACAAAGACATACTCGGAGGCTCTGAGTAAAATTTACATAAACAGCAGAGGCCTCCAAAGCAGACACCCAAACAACTGCTACCTCAAGACACCCCACAAGCAACACATAAACCACAAAAGCAGTGTGCAAAGCAGTCACAGCCCTTAAGGCCAAATACAACACCAAACATACTTGTCATAGGTGACTCCATAGTCAGACACACTGACGCCCCACTCACCAGGCTGAACAAGGAGGGTCACAGTAAGCTGCCTATTGGGCACTAGAATCCGCCACATAACACAAGCACTGGTCACTCCACGGCAAGTACAAATATGACACAGTCATTGTCCATGCTGGTGTGAACGACCTGAGACGTACCTCCCTGGACTACATGAAAAGAGACATAGAGGAACTCTCTGATTATGTAGCCCAGGCAGGTATGACCCTAACCCTGAGCAGTATCCTTCCTTCACCAAGAATGATGCCACAATATAGAGACAAGATGATCAGCTTTAACAATTGGCTTAATGTCTGGTGTCATTCAAAGGGGATCCAGTGTCTGTCTGCCTGGGATGACATGCTTGACAAGCCACGCAGATTCGCAAGGGATGGCTTGCACCTGTCACCCCTGGGATTCCGGATATTGGCTAAGGCTCTTGCCACCCCCATAGTGCCTTTTTTAGGCAAGGCTCAAATTCTAAACCTACCACCCTAGAAAACAAAAATGGGAAGAAACTGAGGGTAATGCTGCTCAATGCCAGAAGTCTAAATCTCAAAATGCACGCACTCGAGGCCCTTCTCAGTATGGAGAACATCGATGTCTGTGCTGTAACTGAAACCTGGTTCAAGGCTCCTGAGAGCACCCCGGCACTATTAGGTTTTACCTCATATCATGCGTTCTGGCCCCAAAACCACAAAAGGAGGGGGTGTATCCATATTCATAAAGGATACCCACACCTCCAGGTTGGTGGCAACACACGAAGCTTCGGAAACCATCCAGGTGCAACTAACCATAGGCAAAACTGCTCTACAAATTGTAGCATGCTACAGGCCACCCTCTCAAACTCAGGAACCCCACACAGCCTTCCTGAAGACACTGGAGGGTATAAATGTATCTCCAAACACCATCATATTGGGTGACTTCAACTACCCGAATATAGACTGGGAACATTACTCAAGCCCTAACTTTCTAGCCCAACGGTTCCTGGAGTTCATAAATTCAAATGCCATGGAACAGCTAGTCACTGTTCCCACGAGAGGAGAAAATATACTAGATCTCATTGTCACAAACATGGGGACAAAATGCTCCACACCGAAGTATATCCCTCATTGGTGAGATCTGATCATAAACTAATCTCACTGGAAATCCACATCCCGCCCCACCCCAAACAAAAAGACCATAGTGAAGAACTTCTCTAAAGCAAACTTCACACTACTCAAGACTGGTGTGGTATCCTTCAAGGCCCCTGAGCCAGTGGAAACCACAACCCAAGCTGCGGAAGCCCTTACAAATGCCTTCTATGAACACCTCCAGGACTGCATGGATCAGGCAATCCCAAATAAAACCAAGACTCTTTCCACAAAGGGCAAACGTCCAGTCTGGTGGACCCCAGCCATTAACAAACTTTACAATAAGAGGAGAAAGCTATTACATGATAGAACAAAATCCATAAAAGGGAAGTCACCCCTGATCATTATTAGTAAAAAATATGAGCACTCATAAAATCAACTAAGGCCAATTTTGAGAGAAAAATTGCCATGGATTCAAAGGACAATCATAAGGCCTTTTTCAGCTATGTTAGGAACCTGGGTGGAAACTCCCAGATATGCTCAGAATTAGTCCAAAATGATACAAAAATCACTGAACCCACAGACATTGCCAACATACTGGCAGACAGGTTCAGTGCAAACTTCACCCCTCTCCCCCCCTAAAGGAGAGATAACTATCGCAGCCGAGTGTAGCCTCCCGGACATCTCAAATGCGCAGGTGAAAGCTGCTCTCTCTAAAGCTAAAAACACAGCATCAATGGGACCAGATGGTGTCCCCGGCTGTGTGCTACACGAGCTAAATGAGGAATTAAACCCGCACATAAGGCAGCTGTTTAATCTCAGCCTTACCACAGGATACGTGCCCAAGGAGTGGCGTATGGCAACTGTTGTCCCACTCCACAAAGGCGGTGCCTCTACGGACCCTGGTAATTACCGCCCATAAGCTTAACAAGTCTAGTCTGCAAAGCTATGGAGAGGATCATAATGGAGCTCATAAACAAAGATATAGGGGACTTGCAGACATTGGACCCGACCCAGTTTGGCTTTGTCAAGGGAAGATCATGCCTTTTGAACTTGGTCAACTTCTTCGAAACAGTCACCAAGGCCATTGATGAGGGAAAGGCAGTCCATACAGCCTACCTTGACCTTGCAAAGGCTTTCACACAATACCCCACTCGGGTATTGTAGAAAAACTTACCAGCTTAAATGTAAACCCATATGTCACAAGATGGGTTGCAAACTGGCTTAAGGACAGAACCCACAGGGTTAGAGTTGCTGGCGCTGTGTCAGACTCCAAGCCGGTCACAAGTGGTGTCCCACAGGGCTCGGTCCTTGGCCCCCTATTGTTTGGCATCTACTTCTCAGAAGTACAGGCCAACATAGGAGGACTTTGGCTGACAAAGTTTGCAGACGACTGCAAACTGGGCGCCATAGTGGAAAGTGCATCAGACACTGATATCCTTCAGAAGGGACTCACGGAAACAGATAGCTGGTGCCAGAGCCATGGCCTGAAGTTAAACGCCAAAAAATGTATAGTCATACCCTTCGGGAAAAACAAGGTAACCCCAAGCTACCATATAGGTGGCAATCCACTAAGCACAGAAGAGGTTATCAGGGACCTGGGGACCCAGGTTGACAGTGGCCTTTCTTTGCACACTCACATTCCTAAAGTGGTTAGAAAGACCTTCTACATTGCCCGCCTGATCATGAAGGGATTCACATCCAGATCTAGTGAGGTTATTGTTCCCTGTACTCTTCACTTATCAGACCAATGATCGAGTACAATGCCCCATTCGGGATGTATCTCACCCGACATCTGCAGCAATTGGAGAGACCCCAAAAGTTCCTCACCAAAAGGATAAAGGGACTCCAAAATCTGTCATATGCTGCCAGATTGAAGAAACTCCAGCTCTATTCAGTCGCATACCGCCTGCTCAGAGGTGACATGTGCCTGACATACAAGGCCATGTCCAACCCGGAATTAATGGACATGCTCCACCTCAAAAAATCCAAATCCACCAAAACCACTAGAGCAAGCGACTTAAACCTTAGCACGGATATAAATAGGACGTGCTGGAGGGATAGATTTATCACTCAGAGACTCCCTATGCTGTGGAATAAAATCCCGGTCCATGTGAGGCAGAGCACCTCGCTGACTCTGTTCAAGAGAAATTTAGACCTGTGGATGGGAGATCGTAGGTTTACCCCGGGAATCATCTCTGTGTCACTGCTGGACAGAGGCACAACAAACTAATGGGCACAGTATTTTTTCATATAAGGGGTGGTGTAAGCCACAAAAATTTGGGCTAGGCTTATAAATGCCTTAGGGCAGATAGCCTAGTATAAACCTATGAACCTATGAACCTATGAGAATGTTGCAGTGTTCAATGTTTGACTGGAGCCTTTTTAATGGGGGTCATGTACTGTATAAGGACATTGTTAATGCTATGCCTTTGTTTTTGGTTTTCACTTTATCCAGGATTATTGGGCATCGGCTGGGGGGGGGGGATTCCACAGAATGTACTGATATCTTAATGCATGCTAATGCAAACACTGTTCTGCTGTCGAGGGTTATAGTACTGTTTAAATATCCCTAGTGTTACAGCTTGTTCTGTAGTTATTTTTGGCTATTTGAATTATGTAATTTGGAGGATGCTGGGGCCTGTACATGTTGGGAGAGTAGTTAGTGGCTGTGAGAATGTTGCAGTGTTCAATGTTTGCCTGAAGTTTTTTTAATGTGGGGCCACACACTGTATAAGCACATTGTTAATGCTACGCCTATGTTTTTGGTTTTCACTTTATCCAGGATTATTGTGCATCGGCTGGGGGGATGAGAATTCCGCAGAATGTACTGATATCTTAATGCATTAGCACTATCCTGCTGTCTAGGTTTATAGTACATTTTAAATATCCCAGATGTTACAACTTGTTCTGCAGTTTTTTGGGTGTCTGAATTATGTTGAGAGGTTAGAAGGTTGATGGGGCTTGTACATTGCTTAAAATGCCTAATGTTGGGAGGGTAGTTTGCAGCTGTGAGAATATTGCTGCTGAAGGCATAGATGTTTTGAATGTATACTAATGCAAGCCCTGTTGCACTACTATTGCATATAAGTGCAATGTTCTACTCACTGATGCAATGACTGCAACTTTTTCGTTGTCCGTAGTTAATGTGTTGAAAGTTTGGAAGTGTGGTTAGGGCCTGTGAGAATGTTGCAGTGTTCAATGTTTGCCTGGAGCTTTTTTTAATGGGGGTCACGTACTGTATAAGCACATTGTTAATGCTAAGCCTATGTTTTTGGTTTTCACTTTATCCAGGATTATTGTGCATCGGCTGGGGGGGGGGGTGAGAATTCCACAGAATGTGCTGATATCTTAATGCATGCTAATGCAAACACTGTTCTGCTGTCTAGGTTTATAGTACTGTTTAAATATCCCTGGTGTTACAGCTTGTTCTGCAGTTATTTTTGGCTGTTTGAGTTATGCTATTTGGAGGTTGATGGGGCCTGATATCTTAATACATGCTAATGTAAACACTGTTCGGCTGTCTAGGTTTATAGCACTGTTTAACTATCCCTGATGTTACGCCTTGTTCTGCAGTTATTATTGGCTGTTTGAATTATGCTCTTTGGAGGTTGAGAGGACTTGTACATTGTTTACCATGCCTAATGTCAGGAGGGTAATTAGCAGCTGTGAGAATGTTGCAGAAGGTGTAGCTGTTTGAATGTATACTAATGCAAACCCTGTTACGCTACTAGGAACAGACCAAACAAGTGTCACATCTGGACATTCTTTGAAAATCTGGGCAATTGAGTATGCAGTCAGTGTCTGCATCTGTGAGTGGCTACCTTGCTGTGGTACAGGGATTTGTCCATAATATAACATTGGCACTAAATCCCATTTGGTGTGTGTGTGTGTGTGTGTGTGTGTGTGTGTGTGTGTGTGTGTGTGTGTGCGCAGCTGAGTGGCAACCTTGCTGTTGTACAGGGGTTTCATAATGTCACATTGGTACTCAATGCCAGTCAGTGTGTGCACCTGTGAGTTGCTACCTTGCCATGTGCACCTGTGAGTCGCTACCTTGCTGTGGTACAGGGGTTTATCAGGATTGTAACATTGGTACTAAATGCCAATTAGTGTGTGTACCTGAGTCGCTATCTTGCTGTGGTACAGGGATTGTCATAATGTAACATTGGCACTAAATGCCAGTCAGTGTGTGCGCACCTGTGAGTAGCTACCTTGCTGTGGTACAGGGGGTTGTCTTAATGCAACATTTGAAGTGCCAGTCAATGTGTGTACCTGTGAATAGCTACCGTACTGTAGTACAGACGTTTATTGTAATGTAACCTTGGTACTAAATGCCAGTCTGTGGCTTGGCACACCAATTCTTAATGATCTGAATGTAGTGACACTAATGGTTAAATGGTGCTGGATGAGCTTGACAGGGAAGGAGGTGCAATGGCAATGTGGTCACGCTTGATGTTCTCTTGAGTAGGGCCCCCAACTTGAACCTTGCTGGGGGCCCCCAAAATGCTAGCACCGGCCCTGCATATTAATTCAAATTTTTCCAAAAAATAGGGCCATGCACCACCTCTTTCTGATGCAGATACAACTTCTAAAACAATAAATTTAAACATGTGTCCTGGATTTAATGTGACATGCTTTGCTAGTGCATTCACTTCACAACAATCTCTAATATTCCTCAGATGTTCCCCAGACCTGTTTTTTTGTTTACGTTCTGTCTTCCCCACATAAAATCATAAACAGTTGGATCATAAAGCACAATAAACTGATTTCTCACTGTTACAACAAGATTTACAGGGTATCTTCACCTTCATATTATTGATGGTAAATGTATTTCCTTCAAAGATATAGGGGAAAAATTTACACCTACCACATTTATACATGTATCCCCCAGAAAATGAAAGATGCTGATGCTCAAGGAAGTTTTTTTAAATTAGAGCCTCTTCTAAATACAGATGTGGGTCTATCCCCCACAAGCTCCCTAAGATCCCTGTCACCACTTAATAACTTGCAGTTTTTTTGCAAGATGTTCTTAATATGAAATGCATAGTTTGAAAATGTGGTGGTGAAACTGGAATGGAAGTTCTATTGTGGCACGTGTCAGGGTAATCAAATCCAATCCACTTATAGCCGTTAAGCACTGTACAGAACTGGCAATGGTAGTATCTGTAACAGTAGATCTGGTTATATTCTGATTAGAAGTAGGATTTAAGATCAGTAGAAAGTACCCATTATGCCTCTTATCCATAACGTCCCCCATCAGCTCATCTATTAGATTATTAGGGTACCCTCTCTTAGAAAACGTGTCCTTCAACTTCAAACATTCATTCTTGAATGACTCCCACAACGTCACCATATGGGCTGCCCTGACAAATTGGCCTTTAACCATGGCCCATTTTTGTGAGAAGGGGTGACTACTACTACTATACTGGAGGAAGCTATTGGAATATGTTTTTTTCACGATAAATTTCTGCTAAGTATCTGTAATTTATATTGTCTTTCTTTAGTAAAATGTCCAAGTATGGAATTTCAATATCACTAATAGTGTGTGTGAACTTCAAGAGTGAGGTTGTGCTATTAATATAGTGCCAAAATGGTTCAACCTGATCCCTTGGTCCCTTCTACAAAATAAATATATCATTAAGGAAACGGGTATATTTATGGCAAAAAGGAAAGAACGGTGAATCCTTTAAAAATCGCCTTTCCCATACGAGCATCACTATATTAGCGTAAAGGCCCCCACAATATGAACCCATTGCCATCCCTTGGGTCTGGAGGTAGTATTCTTTCTCAAAAAGGATAAAATTACTTTTGTATCATATCCAGGAGTTGTTCATACATATACATTTTTTGTTGTGGAATATTCTTCAGATGTAGGTAATCACAGACCCATTGTTCCCCTATTTCATGGGGTATAACTGTATACAAATTGACCACATCAACTGTTATCAGTAAAAATTCGTTAACATATATTATATTATTCATTTTTCTTTGAAAATCCCTGGAATCGACACACAAAAGGGGTTCTCCCATTACATGTATCTTTAATTGCATGTCTAGGAATTTCGCCAGTGGGTGGGTTATTGAACCCCTGGCATCCACTATAGGTCACATTGGGGGCTGATATATGCTCTTATATAATTTTGGTACCCCGAAAATAACCAGGGTTATAGGAAATTCTAATGACAAAAAGTATAGTTCATTGATGGTTATTAAACCTTTGATAAAGAGATCCTGAATAAATCCATTTATTTTCTATAAGTGCCATTCATTTCATTTAATGAACTCCTGTTATAAGTGGGGGTATTCACGATCAAAATCATCATGATGACCATGCCATCCCTTTATCAGGTTTCATAACTCTAGTCCCCAGAGAATGCTTAAGAAATTCTAATTCATCTATTTCATCATTGCTCAGATTGCACTTTTGTCTCCTATTATTATTGTTTGTACATAGCATTCTTATATCCAATTCACAAACATTTTTAAAAATCTCTAAAGCTGGGTGAATGGGGGGGGGAGGGTTTAAAAGTACTAGAGACCCTAAAGGGGTCACGAACCTGCTCAACATTATGAAAAATGACAGTAAAGTTAAGCTTTCTCACATACTGTTTGAGATCAATTAATGTCTGCACTAAATTCACATATTTACTTGAAATAAAAGTAAAACCTTTTGCAAGCAGGCCACAAGCAGTAACATTCAATATTAAATCAGAAATGTTATACACTTTAAAGTCCTTAGTACTATTTAGTTGGTGGTAGAAAAAAATATGTTTCCATCTAACAGGCCACTGTTTAAGTCCATCATGAATTCATCTCTATCTCTTCCCTCTCCATGACCCCCTGTTGTCCCCCCTGTTCAACTGGAAAGTTCCCCATTGATAAATGGAATACTGTTGATGCCCCTGATTGTTGTTCGTGCCTTGTCGGTTCATGAGGCATTTGGAGTGCCTCAACGGGGGATAATCCTCCTCGTCTAAAAAATTATCCTCAGTGGGCTCATAGTTAATGTCAACAGCGGGGCCATTTGAGTCCATCCTGGGGTAGTTATTGGTCCTACTTGGATACCATTCTTGAGATTGGGATGGAGGAAGGTATGCTGTATTAGTACTGTACTCACTGTTATGGGAAGTTTACTTACACATCTGTACTGTGTTCATCATTCGATCACTGCTATAGCTATATGAAAAGAATACCATAGCTTTTAAAGTTCACAATAGGGAAGGATTAATGTCCAGGAACCCCTGGAGAATGGTCCTAGCAAAGCCAGCTCTAGACTCAGAAATGGAATCTAGTTTGTAGTGCTTTGTAAAAATATATATACATAGGACTAAGTTGCTGCCTTTAGAATACTTCAAGACTGCACAGGTTTTCAAAAGAAACAAAACACTGATGCAGGCAGTGTCATAGTAGAATTTGTCTTACCCTATCTGGAATTGGTATGTTTTGGTTGGAATAGTAAAACAAGATAGTATGGGACAGCCATTTGGAAATAGTTTACTTTGACACAGGTTGTTCTTTTTCCTTCTCTTCATAAGAAATTAATAACTCATCAGGATTTCTACAAGTTTAAGTCCTGTCAAGAGAATATCTGAGTTGTCTGACATCCAGAGCATGAAGAATACTTTCTTACTGATTTTTGGCTCTGGAAAGAAGAGTATGACTGATACTTTGGCTTAAAGTAAACTTGGAAAAATAAGATAAGGTTGACCCACCATGAGAGCTTGCAGCTCAAACACTATTCTTGCAGAATTTAGAGCAATTAGTAGCAAATTTTTTTTATGTTAAAAACCTCAAATTAGCCTTATGAGCTGGTTCAAATAGAGCAGCAGTTAATTTTATCAAAAAAGAAATTAAGATACCGAGGAGAAGCCACTTGTTTTCCAGATGGATGGGTATGCAGAACCCCTATCCAACACATCTAAACAAAGTAATGCATTGGAAGAGGGGGATCTGTGGACATGCACACTGAAATGGCTGACAAATGAACTCAACAGACAAGTAAAAAATGCCAGCAGATAATAACTCACACATATTATAGAACAAGATAAATATTAACTTTAAAAGGGTATCAGCTCTTAGTTTGGCACCATCTAAAAAATCTCTTCCATTTGCCAAAATATATTTCCTAGTAGAATTTTTTTTGCCCCCTTTAAATCCTGCTGCAGTATTCAGAAAATAGGTGCCTAAGGTAGTAAAACTTTAACATCCAGGCAGTAAGTTGAAATTGTAGGTCCAGTTTGTGAGAGAGCTTGTGATAACTGTGCTTAACCATTTCTAAAAGACGGGAGAACCACTGTTGCCTGGGACAAAAGGCGTTATCACAATGATCTTTGGAGGGTCAGATGGAAAGAGATATAGCTAGCTATATAAGTATATGATATATAAGATATATATATATATATATATATATATATATATATATATATATATATATATATGCATATGTATGTATATTCATATATATATATATATTTATATACATATATATATATATATATATATATATATATATTCCCTGAAAAAAAAAAAAACAGAAACTAATAGAAAATCCCAAAAAAACGAAGAAGAAAAACCAAAATCCTGAAAAGACTGAAAAAACAAAGAAAATGGAAATACTGAAAAAATTGTGGCTTTGCTGCCCTGTGATTGTTGGTGTTGGCAGTGTGGTTCTGGGGTATGTCTTGATTGGGGTTGGTTGTTGGTGTGGTTAGGGGTTAAGTTAGTTAGGGTAAGGGGTGGGTGTTAGGCATGGTGCAGTACACAACACATACAAATAGTATGCGGGGGGGGTGTTAGTTGAGTTAGGTTTAGGTTAGCCAGGTCAGTGTGGTGTAGTGTGGGACCTTAGAGGGTTAGGGGGTTAGAGGGGTAGGGTTGGTAGATATTAGTGTCTTTATAGTGACATATTAGCATTATTTGTGTTTTCAGGATTTTTTGTTTCAGGATTTTTGGTCTTTCAGGATTTTGGTCTTTCAGTCTATAGTTTTCAGGATTTTGATTTTCAGGCTTATAGTGTTTCAGGCTTCTGATAGGGAACCATATATATATATTTGTGTGTGTGTGAAAACTAGCTGTCTTAAACCTTTGTTTTATTGGCTTCCCAGTTGTGTGTGACCTTGGAGTTGTTTTTTCTTTTTTGTCATTTTGCAGAAAATAGGGAGTCAACAGTCAACCCAGCTTATTTTCAGCAAGATGAGCATTTGTTACTTTGCATTTCATTGAGAGAGTGTGTGTGTGTGTGTGTGTGTGTGTGTGTGTGTGTGTGTGTGTGTGTGTGTGTGTGTGTGTGTGTGTATATATATATATATATATATATATATATATATATATATATATATATATATATATATATATATATATATATATATATATATATATATATATATATATATATATATATATATATATACACACATCAGTGGACACGCACACACTTTGAGTATATATATTTTTGTATGGTTACCACATGTTTAGTCAACCATTAATTTATTCATTAAGTTTTTTTTTTTTTGGAAATAAAATGTTGGTGTAGTTACTTCAATTATACCATAGGTCAAATCAGCAAAGATCAACTCTAATGCAATTCATTCTGTTCCATTTTCCTTTGATGATCACAGATATAAGTGATTTGTTTAAATTTGTGACTGTTAACAGTAGAATAGCTGTATAAAATACATACATGTTTTGGGGTAAGGTTTTTGTTCTAGTCTGGGTTGGTATAAAGATGACTATAAATGTAAATGCATTGTTTACAGCAGCAGTCATGTGGTTTTGATCTTTTTTCCCCTTTATTTTTCTTAACCTCCAGTATAATTTCACAATCAATGTTTTTTGTTTCGTTCAATTTTAAATTAAAACTATTTTTAAAAGAAAGATGAGTGTTGGCTGTTTTAGTCTTCCACAACATATGTCTATTTGTGTGTATTTGTGTATTTCTATATTTTTATATCTATTTATGAATGTATTTATATAGCTGTCAAAAGAGAAAGATACATAGTGCAGCTAGATGTGTTTGTGTTTCAGACAGTCACATGATATATTTATTTTGGAGCACCTCTTTCCTATCTGTCTTATTTTATAATATGCATCACTAACTTTCCCTGGGACCTCAAAGCATCCCTGCCACTTGGCTAAAAATGTTCTCTGTAGAGGAGACTAAGACAAGTACCTGGCCCCTGACCTAGAATTCTCTGTTCCTATCATTTTATATTGTATATTGCTTGTTTTGCTGCTTGACCGTATTACATTCACTTTCCAACTACGTGGTCACTACTTTTAATCTATTACTATGGCTAGTGTAATGCTTCACTACACTTTAGATGGGATCCTTTCCTTTTCCCCTGTTTTGTTTGTGATGTCTAATATTCCCCAGGGTGTCAGCTGTACATACATTCAAAAGGACTAAAGGACTAAATTCTGTTTATCTCTGTGGTACCCTTCACGGGATAAACTGGAGGTAAGGTAGACATTGATCCCAATTCTTTCTGTCCTCCATAATGACCTTCTTTAACACGGATTTTAAATTTTGTTGAAATGTTCCATTAAGACTTCAGTGTGGAAGAAATTAAGGAGGTCTTGACTTCTCTTACTTTAAAACACTGGACAGATGAGGTTCAGTTTTAAACATAAATGGGGCCCACTGGTATCCTCATCCTGGAAATTAATGAATCCAACTTCTGGCTATAGATGTGATGCTGGCTTTATCTGGGGCCTTTTTGGAGTGGGATTGCTCCAGGATATTTTGAGATTATACAAATATATTACAATCCATAACAAGACTTAATCTGTGTTTCAACAGTATCTACAGCAATCTGCTCAATAGGTACCTTTATTACAGGCATGGGAATGAGACAATTTTTAAAGGCAGGGTTTACAATTGCTTTCAGGGCAAACATTTTTTAGTATCTCTTATTGTTTCCATACAGTCAAATCTGGATAAATCACTAGCCTTTATATTTTCCATGCCTAGTAGCCCCAGTACATGGCTAGATGCCAGTTTCATGACTAAGGTCCTTCAGGATCTGGTACCAGCAGATGACATATTTCCTGTTTTCCTTTGACTCTGTATATAATAAAGCACTCTGTAATCAAAATAGGGGGAGGAAGTAAGAACATTAATTCTTACCACCTTGCTTACATTCTCTCTGACTTTAATCAAAATGTTTTAGCTTACCATTGGAACTTTTTAAAATTCATCTGGTTTACCTAATGTTTATTTAGGTCAGTGTTTTTTTATTTAGGGGTTGCTTGTGAGATAGAGGGCTTTTTCTCTTCCCCTACTAGCACAGGCATATGGCTTTTTAGAGTCCTACTCTTCTCACGGGAAAGCTGAATCATACCGATACTTGTTCTAGCAAACTCTTGTACCTGTGTTTTATAGGTCTCATGTGTTCCTCTATCTGAGGTCTGGCATCAGACACCCATCTCTTTTTTTAGACTCTTCTTGTCTTGAGTCTTCAGAATCTGCTTCCTTCTCCTAGCTTTTTCCTGTCCCCAAAGTTTCTCTTCATCTGAGCTCCTTTTCTTTATGGGTTTCTATTCCTAGTCTAGTCTCAGTCCCCATTTCAACTCACTCCTTACCTTCTGGAGAGGCTGTAAGGTCTTCATCTTCCTGCATGCTCACTGATATCCTTGTTCCCGTAGATCTTTCTAGTACTATTTCTGGTCCTTTACTGAACCCAGATTTATTAAGCCTTACAAAGGAGGGAAGTTCTTTCTCCTCTATTTCAGAGAATGGAAAAGGTAATTCCATGGGCTGCTTATCTTGAGGGTCACCATTTCAAGTTGAGGGTGACATTTGCCAAAGGCACTACTCCCTTGCCATGGTTTTTACCACTCTTTAGAGTGATATATGTTCTTCCCAGATTAGCATGTGATGAGCTAGACTGCCACCACTATAACCCAAATTCAGTCTGAATTTCTACTTGTGAAATGGATCTATGTGTTTTTGTCCCCATGAATATATACTACTTCCATAGCCTTTTTGTCAGAGTTTTTTGTCTACAAATATACTGTCTTTTTACAGAGGTGACCATAATGCCAGAATGGAGCAATCCCTACATTTTCTTCCTATTAACTAGTATAGAATGCTTAATTAATGATTAACAATAACAGAATCCAGTTAAACCATTCTAGCAGAGATTTTATTACATCCCATACATTCTACATCATTCACTGTTTTCTCAGTATGTTAAACATCCACATCAGAATTAATATCAACCTTACAGAATTTAGCAATAGTGACAACTTTCCTACAGTTAATGCAGAATATATGCACAGTTGACCCATTTGCCTTAACAAGTGACTTTCCTGTTGCTTTAAATGACTTCCCTTTATACAGACGTTCATAACACAAGATTTTCACTTTCAGAGTAACAAAATGTTCAGAATTGTTTTGGTCTGACTGAAACATTCACTTTTTAATTATAACAATGCCTGTTAATGACAAACCGATACCTGTACCATTGTTGCTCCCTAGGTCTAATCATAAAGATGCTATGTGTTTTAAATCAGATAACTGAGATCAAGTAGTTCTGTTTTTAGAAAAAGTCCACAAATTACATTAATGAGCTAGCATCTCCACTATAACCCCAGTTTGAGCAAGTTGACATTTCTTTACTTTCTCATAGCCCTTGTAGTCTGCTGCTTGGAGGAGATCCCATCATAAGCAGTGCAGAAAGTATTCAAGCCCATTTGGCTTAGTCCCATCCCGTCTGTTTGACGATCCACTCACAAACAACTATGAAAGATTCTAGGACTTCCTCCCAGACCAGCAGTTTTAGCAGTTGCAATGCTTTTGGCATTGCAATAGATTATATGCCAAAAGGCCTTGTTCATCATGGTGGAGGGAAGTGCTGGTGAGTTTAGTGGTAAGGTAGAGTTAAGAGGAGTGTGCATGAGTTTATATGAGTGGTTGCATGTGTGAGTGGGTGTCTGCATGTGAGGTCATGGTAGGGAAGAGAGTGTGTGTATGTGTGTGTGTGTGTGTGTGTGTGTGTGTGTGTGTGTGTGTGTGTGTGTGTGTGTGTGTGTGTTTTGTGTATTTTTGTGTGTATGAATGAATGGATGAGTGTGTCCGTGAGTGCAATCAGGTGTGTAGGGGCTAAGTGTTTGTGCAAATGAAATGAATGTGTGAATGTGTGTGACGGTTGGTTGGGGTAGCTGTCACATTTCCCCATACCTGCAGACTTACAAGCAAAGCCTTAGGAGAATCACTAGTCACTGGGTATAGCCCTTTAAACTCATGTCTGAGAAGTACTTAAACAGAAGAGGGATTGGGAGTGGGGTGGGGTAACCACTATATACCAGGCAAAACCCTTCCCTAATGTATGGGCAGTGGAATACAAGGCACCAGGAATATGTCACACAGTGTTCCTTAAAGACAGTTTAACAACAACACAAAACTGAAGTCAGAAATAACTGGACACCAAGGATACTGTAAATATTGTGCCATAAAAGACATTAAACTGGATTATATCCCTGTGCTCTGTCAGCTGTCCTAGGGGTACTACTCCCCTACACCACAACTAGACACAGGAATGTTATCCAAAACATTTGTATCTATTAACAAAAAAGAGGCATGTACAATAGGGTGGAAAAGATATTCAACTGCTGCACCTTTGGAAAAGGAAACCTCTCAGCATTAACCTGCTAAATAACTGACTTTTTTAAATATAACAAGGATCTCAGGCATTATTCAATGACTGCAGCACTGCATGACTTACAAATGGGAGGGACTTGGAATGTTCACATACCTGTCAGCCTCACTAAATCATGCATTGCTTGTTACAAATTACTTCTACAAATGTAGAAGGTCACTGGGATAACACATTTGGACTAACATACATTTACTGAAGAATATGAGGTGTGAAACTTAAATGCTTGGTATTAAGGACTGACATATTAAGGACTGACTGTAATCATTCTTGAATTAACAGGGCAGGGGGAGAAGGAAACACTGTGGATGTTCTCACAACAGTGACAGGTATGAGGTATGTGGCACGCATGCGTGTGTGTGTGTGTGTGTGTGTGTGTGTGTGTCTGCCACCTGCAACAAAAGAATACAATAATGCTTGGGACAGTAACTGAGGGGAAAGGGTTGTCTGTGCTAACATGATATGTCTACCACTGTTAACTACCTCGGGAAGTGATATGCACTTTGTGGCAGTTAACTGCCATTCACAGACATGCAAATTAGCCAGTAATGAGGTTTTTCCTCACTGTGGATAATGCCTCTATAAACGACAAAATATCACATTGTGGAAACAGGGTCTTCTTCTTCTCCTTCTCCTTCTTCTTCTTCTTCCTCTTCTTCTTCTTTTATTTTCCTGAAGTGTAATAATTATTCAAGGATGTTTTGAGTACATTGCAAAATCATTCTGTGACAGCCTGACTTGTAACTGCAGTTAGGAAATAAATATACAAAATACATTTAGAAGAGTCAGATGAAAGTTGTATCTCACATGAAAATAATAAGACATTCAATACAACCAGGTCTGTCTTCTAGAAAACAGATCTTGGTAAAGCACCAGAAGTGATGCTCTCAGCCTCCAGTTCACTCAACAGTTTCATAGTCCTCTGGCTCCACTTTGACTTCTAATTTTTTTGTGTATTTTTTCCTTTTCTGGAATCATTTTGACAGCAATCCCAGTACCTGGCTCTCAATCCTCCCTGCCACTCCATCAGCCACTCCAGTCATCCCCAGAGTTTTACTGAATTTGACGGGGGACCAGTATGAATGCTAAGGGCATCTGGGGGTGGGTCATTGCAGTCCTACTATCACCCGGGGGGTTATTTCAATCCTATCTCATTTCTTCTCAATGCGCATGCTGTAGTTGACCTCAGGGGAAGTGCAATGGGCAGATCCCACCTCCTTACCACCACATATTTGCATGGTAGTGCTGATGGCAAGCTTACCTGCCCATTCAGCTGAATCCATTGCAATTGGCTTCCCAAATTCCACCAGGAAGCTTCTATTGCTCTGTGTATCCTGTCTACAAGTCACCCTTCCTCCTAAGATGGGCATGTCCAGCTTCCCTGCCACTCAGTCACCAACTGTGTCCAGGTCGAGTGGGCTGGCGTCAGGGTTTTATCCATATATGCCTCTGAAGTGGCTCACCCTGACTTCTGATTTAGAACGTACAACCTTTCTTTTTGATAAAATTTTCACTGGCAGCTAAAGTTAATCTCCAGTCATAAAATGAGTTCCTCATTAAAGGAGTATGTGCCACATATATAGGCAATGTAGAAAGTAATAATATAGACCTAAGAACAGATATTAAAATACTTTATTGCTGAAAACTATCATACTATGTTCATATGTCTATACAAACATGTATATAGCTATGTGTGTGTATATATATATATATATATATATATATATATATATATATATATATATAGGTGTAGGACTAATGATCGCCTACATGTTTCAACGAAACTGAAATGGGTGAGCACACTTTCACAAAAGCACTTTCGCAAAACTGAGCTAAAAAAAGAAAAAACATGAGAAAATGGCTATTGCTGAGATCACGGCACAGTGGGGATAAGAGAATATTCCCTTTTATCCACTGTAGTGCAATCTCAGAGTGAGAATATAAAAGTAGGGGTGTGTGGGGGGCACAGCCCACCCACATGGGGGATGCAGTGGGGCTTGACCCCTGCATGAACGAGATTGTTATCTTTTTTTTTAAATCTTGTCTTTTTGTTTTTTTTTTTTTAGCACTTTCACAAAAGTGTGCTCGACTGTTTCAGTTTAATTGAAAGGTGTCATTGTTAATTAGTCCTAGATACGCACACACACATATATGTATGTATGTATGTATGTATATATATATATATATATATATATATATATATATATATATATATATAGATTCACTTCTGAATGTTGAATTTCTGAAATATCGAATTTCATATGGTTGAGACCATATAATCGAAGTTTCGGAATCTCGACATTCTGAAATAAATCCAATAAAAAAACAACTTTCTCAATGTTTATGCAGGGGGGAAGCTTCCCCGCACCCCCGCTACTTAAATATATCAACTCCAAGATCGCACTACAGTAAGGAAAAGGGAAATCTCCCGTTTCACGCTGTATGCATATCTCTGTTTAGAATTTCAAAGTTAAAAAGTTAAAAAACTTCGATCATATGGTCTCGACCAAATGAAATTCGAAGTTTTAGAATTATCCGCGGTAGTGCAGCAGTAGTGTTGTTGCTTCACAGCAAGAGTTTCTCCCATTCGATTCTCGGCTTGGGTTGGGAGTGCCGTCTGTGTGGAGTCTGCATGTCCTCCCCGCGGTCAAGTGGGCGTTCGAAAGACATGCGTTGAATGGGCATGCCTTCGTTGAAGGTTGGGTGTCGGGCTGGCAACTCGACATCATAAAAACCAACTGCCAATCATTAGTGGACCGGAGTTCCTCTGTGGCGACCCCTAAACGGGAAAAGCCGAAAGACCAACAACAACATATATATATATATATATATATATATATATATATATATATATATATATATATATATATATATATATATATATGTATATATATGTATGTGTGCATGAGTGTATGAATACGTTTTTACGTCTGTGTGTGTGTGTGTGTGTGCAGTTGAGTTCTGGCATACTGAAAATTGTGTGTGATAAATATCATGTGTGATTGCTGGATTTCCAAGCATTTTAATTTTAAAGCATTGCTAATGCTATTCTGTGTTATAAATAGATGTAAATAATACTTTCTTGAAAAGTAGTCAGACAATACTATGTATTAGTTATAGAAGAAATTTCTGAATATTGGGTTAACAGGTCATTGTAAGACCAATTCTGAAATGTATTATAGTTATAAAAGGAATGTTTTTGTTAGCCATGACAGATTTACATGAGATTCCATAGCATGTTAAGGGTGAGTCTCATTGTTCTGACAAGAGTTTGAGTGGAGAATGTTTTGCCTCATTCCAAGGTGAGTCACCATGCCTAGAGAGGATTCCCAGGAAGGAAGAATGTCTATATGTTTCGAGAGAGGAAAGCTCTGGAAAGATTGTAATTGAGGGGTGGAGTAGGATGGTTTGAGTATAAACCATATTGAGCCAGGAAGAAATTTGTTTTAGCTGATCTAGACATTGGTTTAATTTTTTAGATTTATTGCCAAAATGGTGGAAAAATCTAAAAATGGATGTCTTCTGTTGGAAAAGCAGAATTTTTTATATGTGCTTTGCAATAGGATTAAGGTTATGAGCTATTAGATAATGGGAGAAAATACATTGACAGTGTGACACCCTATTGGATAATGAACATTCTCCAACAGGGTATTAATGTACAGATATCTCCTGGCTTAGTGAGTGTAAAATAAATTAATAAAAGTAAATCATAAGATAAAATAAAACAAATTCAAGTAGCCAAATTAACTGCAGCAGCAGTTATAAGGACTTACTATTAGGTTTCTTCCAACAACAAATTATTTATGCTACAGCATGTTTGAAACATTAGGCTTAGGAACTATTTTACATCACAAATATACATAAATGCATATACTAATAAAAAAGTATAAAACAATTTAACAGGCAGATCATTATATAAGCACAATAATGCACTCCTTGATGAATGTTATGGATATAATTGATCATCCATCAGTGAGAAACCCCTCTACATGCATATGTTCATAGGTTCACCAGGGCCTTTATAATCCTAACCATGCAACCCAATCCAGTTGTGTCCCTGTGTAACATGTGTATCTAAGCTGGAGTGATATGTTAGTTTGGGGGGAGGTATCTTAGTTGGGGAATGATTACTGTTGGCCTCTGTCTATAGAAGACATGGGGACCAGCCCGAGGGTGAATTTATCATTTCCGATTCAGTGTTAGTTAGGGAGTGTTTACTTTCAGCCTCTGTCTATAAGAGACATGGGGGCCAGCCCAGGATACATTTACGATATCCCACCCAGTAGTTAAGTTTGTGTTTGTACAGGGTTAAGGATGGACCCTAACTCACATGGATGGGGAGCCTATTCCAGAGCAGGGGGATCCTTTGAGACACACATCTGTCTCACCAGCATGTTGAATTTATGTCTCAAGCAAAGTTTAAATCCCTGGATCTAGTATTTCTGGTGCTGTCTGTTTTGTGGATTTGCAAAACCTCCATCAGGGCTGGATAAAAAGGCCCTGTCTCTGTACTCTGTCTACTACAAGTTGCTAAGAGGCAATCTATATAGGACAATGTGTTGATACCCTGGATTCTATTGGTGAGAAACCTCTGTGGGCATTCTAACTGTTGCATATGCCTTGTCAGGTACATGCTGAAGGGGACATTGTACTCAATGATGTGTTTGATAAAGGCTGAATATAGTGGCATTAGAACTTCCTTGGACTCAGGTGCCATACCCTTACTCGTGAGTTGGGCAACGTAGAATGATTTTCTTACCACCTTGGCTGAACATTGATCAAAGCCCAGATTACTGCCTACATATGTTCCTGGATCCCTAATAACTGGTCCAACAAATAAGGATGTCAATGGAGTAATTTGCCTGCGCTGGTGATTTCCCAAAAGACATTATAATGCACTTCTTTGCATTGAGTTTTAATCTGTGGCTTTGGCACCAGTCATTTAACTGCTTTAAATCATTTTGCAAGAAGTTTGTGTTATGGGTGGATTCTCTAATAGCTCCCAATTTGCAGTTATTTGCAAACTTGATGAACCAGAGGCCCTTGATATTAGTATTGACCTCCTAGAAGTAGATGCCAAACAGGAATGGGTCCAGCATGGAGCCCCGTGGTACTCTACCGGTGACCTGCCCCTTGGTGGAGGTGGTCTTACCAATCCTGACTTCTTGGGTCCTGTCTGTGAACCAGTTGGCAATCCATTGAGTTATGTATGGATTTATGCTGCATTCAGTGAGTTTGCCTACAAACCCTGAGTGGGGTACTGTATGAATGCCTTAGCCAGATCTAGGTAGGGAGGATGCACCATTTTCCCTTCATCTATTACCTTTGTTTCCTTCTCCAAAAAAGTCTACCAGGTTGAGTAGGTATAACCTTCCACTGACAAAGCGAAACTGAGATGTGTCCAGTGTCCATATGTTGCCAATATCTTTGTTGATTATTTTCATGATAATTTGTTCTATGGCTTTGCATGTTGTTTTAATTAGACTTCTAGGTCTGTAATTTCCAGGATCAGTTAATGGTCCACCCTTGTGAAGGGTGATAACCATTGCCATCCTCCATTCTCTTGGTACACACCCTGTTTTGAGGCTGTAGTTGAAAAGTAACTCGGATGGTTCTGATAGGTCATGTTTCTGGCTATTTAGGAGGTATGCCAGGATATTTTTTGGCCCATTGAGACTGAGGTTTTGGTCTTAGCAAGTGCTGCCATAACCTGCTTCCTGCTAATAGTTGGGGGGGGGGGGGTTATAGTAGTAGGGATTTCCTGGGAATGGTGGCAGGGTGGGAATGGGGGGTGAAGTTTGAGCTGAATTTCTTAAGAAGTAGGTTTGCTATGTCACTCTGCTCATTGAAGGGGGTACCATTTACTACCAGTTCAGCACACTGCTGCCTGCTACCTTTAAGGTTTTGGATGTAGCTGGAGAAGGCCTTGTGGTTGTCTTTAGCCTGACAGGCTATCTTGATTTCATAATTGGCCTTGTTGGATTTATTTAGTCCTCTTAGTTTCCTGTTTAGTTCATTTAGTGAGCTGTTGCTATTATGAGAGTTGCTCTTTCTGATTTTGGTCATGACTTTTTTTTCCTTGTTATATACCCTATTAAGATTAGGAGAGCACCACTGTGGTTTGCTTTTTAGGTTTGTTTTGGGCTTACTTCTGGTAGGTATAGCAATCTCTATGCAGCCATTTACATGTTTATACAGTGTTTCTGTGAACAATTCTGCATAGACTATTGTGTATTTGGGGTTAGGTGCGGTATTGAATTTTGACAAACTGTCACTTAATAGGATGTATATAACTTTAGGATAGTTCTTAATTAACAGGTTTTGCTGGGGTTTCCAAGCTGATTTAATTTCAAAGGAGATAGCTTTGTGGTCTGACCTTACTAGTGAGGACGTGACATGGAGGGGAAGTGCAGCTCACTTCCTTATTGGTGAGGACTAGGCCCAGTATATTTGAATCTCTAGTTGGAGTGGACCCTAACTGATCAGAGGCATTTGTGTTAATAAAGTCAAGGAAACATTTTTCCTACAGGTTGCAGGCAGTGTATGTTTCCCAGTTTATAGAGGGGTGATTAAATTCTCCCATGAATAGAGTGCTTGGTTGGATGGAGAGTTCCTGCAGTAGATCTAGATAGGAGTTGTGGGATTCTTGTGACTTAAGTGGTGATAAATTGCTTGTTAAGATATGGTAAGTGACTCTATATAGGGATATTTGCATGTTGATGAACTCCAGGGTATCATCCTGTTTAACCAACCTTGAAGTATACTTGTTGCTAATGTAGATTGAGACACGTCCACCTGTGCAGCTATTGGTCTGAATGTGTGGAAGGCACTGTAGCCTTGCATTGCCAGAGTACTTTCTGCGGCTTTAAACCATGCTCACTAATGGCACAGATGTCTATATTTTCCATAGTGA
>NC_056725.1:1616102555-1616110055 GCF_019279795.1 Protopterus annectens
TGTCTGCTGCTGCTGCTCTGTTCATGACGTTTTCCTCCTTTCTTAAGGTATTAGTAGAGGAATACACATGATTTTTATAACTAGCTTAAGCTTCAGTACTGTGCTTTATTTACCAGAAACCAGAACTCTTTTTTGCATTGTTTTTTATTGCAGTAACTAAAATATGATATTTTAATGAAAAATAAAACACATATAATGTTATAAAACAAATAATCTTAAAATGAAATGCACCCATTATGGTTAGTATTTGAAATACATAGAGGGTTAAGATTGGGTCTCTGGTCATAACCATATTATTTTGTGTCTGAGACATGGATTACAAGAAATTCACCTGAAGAGAATTTGAGAGGTAAATCTTGGCATCCATACTGAGAACACAATAATCAGTTATGATTGGTGAGACCTAATCATAACTCTTTGTGTTAGTGCAGTAGTGTATGGAGTTTTATCTATTCCATATACTACCAGTTACAAAAAAAGTGTAACATGTTTTACTAGATTTAAAAGCCAATAATGCACCTAGTGAGTGCTGTTACATTAGACAGCAGGTAAATGCAATTGGAGGAAAAAGTCAAGGACAGATTTTAAATATTGCTTTGATTAAGCTAAATAAGTTACTTATGGACTAACATCTGTAGATGTCCTTGAACAAAACAAAAATATGAGGCTAAATATTCAGGGACAGTTAAGAGTCAAGGAACATCATTTCCATATAACCTGAGTGTAACAGTGCTTATGTAGCTTTGAAAGCTATCTTCTAGTTGGGCTTTGTGTTACAGAAGCACTTTATAGGTTTGTATTTTTCTTATTTTTGAACATAATCTCATAGCTCTATGCACTGCATAGTTGTTTCTATAAATATGCTCCACAACATTTCCTCATAACATCAGCAAATATAAACCCAGTGATACACAGGTAACAACTTTGAAAGGTAAACTGGATAACTTTGTTTTCTCTAACACTGACTCATGTCAGATCATGTCATCTTTATTTAACATACATTATCCTTTGGATAGGACCTCTATCTTTAGACAGTTACTAGTGTACTGTGAGTGACCTTTGCTATCAGGGAACAACTATGACCCCTACATTATTTTTGCCTTCTGATGCCATGCTGAAGCTTGCTCTCCTAGATTTTCTGTTATACCAATGTTATCAGTACATTTCTGTGCAAGCACCATTAGCTGGCTTGAGCTCAAATCTGAGTGCATAATATGGACGTGGCTAATTACAGACCCATAAGTATGACCAGCCTCATCTGCAAGATTATGGAGAGAATCATTATGTAATTAATAAATAAGGATATAGGTAGTGTACATACTCTGGATTCAGGACATTTCAGTTTTGTCAAGGACAAATCCAGCTTGCTCATTGAGGTTGACTTCTTCAAGAAGGTTACTGACGCAATGGATGAGAGAAAACCAGTACACACTGCATATCTAGACTTCACAAAGGCATTTGACACCATAGCATGTTTGTGTGTTGCTGGTAAACTGTCCCTTCTGAATGGTAACTCACTGGATAGCAAATTGGATCACAAACAGAACTCAGGAAATTAGGGTTGGCTGCTCCACCTCCTCCAAAAGATGTGTCACTAGTGGTGTACCCCAGGGTTCAGTCCTTCAGCCATTCTTCTGTCATTTACTTCTCAGAGTTCAAAGATAATATTAACAGTTAATGGCTGGCCATATTTGCAGATGACTATAAACTTAGTGTCATGATAAACTTTCCAGAGGACACCAAGATCCTCCAAGAGGGTCTTTCCCAAACAAATAGCTGGTGTGATAACCATGGACTAAAACTAAATACCAAAAATGTATAGTAACCTTCTTTGCCAAGCATGATGTCACCTGTAACTATCACATTGACAACAGACCCCTGAAAACTGATCCAGTAGTTAGGGACCTAGGAACCTATGTGGACAGTAAGCTGTCCTTAGATCACCATGTATCCACTGTTGTAAGGAAGTCATTGTCATTGCGCAGTTTATGGATGTGATAATTCCACTGTATTCAGCACTTACTAAGCCTATCATTGATTATAATGCCCTGTTTGGTATGTACCTTTCCAAATACTTAACAGAACTCGAGCAACCACAGTGCTTTTTCACCCAGAAGATCAAGGCCTAAATCATAAAAACTGCACTCATCATCTCAATGTCTTGTCCCCCTTTTTGTTATCATACAGGCTACTGAGCAGCAATTTGTGCCTTGTGTACAGAGCCTCAACAGCTCCTATCTTCTCTGATCTACTGCACATCAAAAAGTCCAGCTGTGGTGTAAACACCTGTTCAAGAGATGTTACGTTCTTCTGCAACTTAAACAGAACATGTTGGAGGGATAGATGTGTATCATAAAGAATACCAGTTCTGTGTCATTGTCTTCCTTTTCACATAAAGCAAAGCACTTCTGTTACTTTAGTTAAATGTAATCTACTTAAATGAATGGGAAACTGCAAACTTACCCCCATTTAAGCACCCTTGTCTTTTGTAGATACAAGTAACATGGGCTAAAAAATTCATGGCAATGCTGCAGGGCTGGGTCTCTAAAGATCACCATGGATCAATATCCTAATAAATACCTACAACCTTAGTTTAGTGATTGGGAAAAGATTTGTTTTTCCCAGGCAAGGGCATTTTTGTGTAATTACCCTTCCTCAGTCATGTGAAAGACAAAAGCTTCTTTCATTGTCTGCTTTATTTTCACTGCAGTCTGCAATCCATATCCTAGAGCAAAAAGCTACAAATTCTTTAGGTCAGAGAAAAGAAATTATACAAGCAGAGGAGTACCACCCATTAGTACAACATAAGAATTTAATCTTACACAATAGCTGGTGTACATTCGACGAAATTGAAACCACCGGTACTAGAACAGAGATTTCAGATTGAGGACTGGTAGTTTTGCCATCTAATATGCGTGCTGAAGGGAACTGCTTACTGGAGGAAGTATTGCATTTTTATAACATAAATGAGTCAGTAATTATAAAATATTTAGAAATATGACTCACAAGGAAAGATAGTCTCATTACACCATTATTTAGGTTTACTACAAGGTTTTTTACTACTATGCAAAAAGGACAGGCAAAATTTATGTTGATAATAATGTTATATAATTAGGCAGTAATAAGTGGAATAAAAGAAAATATTTTATTTCTGCTACTTGTGTGTGTATATATATATATATATATATATATATATATATATATATATATATACTTAAAATAGAACAAACAATTTGCATACAGTACTATTAATATGAAACAAAGGGAATATGACAGCTCGGGGAGCAATTACTGTGAGTGCTACTTTTGTCAAAGAGCTACTCAGAAAATCACTTCCAGCAAACCTTGAAATTGCCATTTCCTCACTGCTATGCAGTTATGCAGCTGTATGTATAAGAGAATGTGGGGGTGCTCACATAAATGAGGGTCTAGGGGAGCTTGTTCTCTTTCAATAATGCTTCATTTTTCTTTCAGCATAACCATTTTACATTATTGGCAGTTTTACTAATTGTGTAATTGTGTTCAGGTAATCAGCATTAATATGAAACATATAATCACCTAACATGTTACTGCAGAAATGGCAATTTAGTCAGCTACTACTTGTTATAAAGGCAGTAGCCTGACACAGCCTCTTTCACATATTACTCTCACTGCCAGTCTCCTGTTTCTTGAAAATATGATGTCTGTTTCTTACACACATTTTTTCTGAAATGTTTGACCCTCTTAAACTTTTCTGTCTCCTGTTACACCCACATATATCTATCTCTTTCTTTCTCTCTCTCTCTATATATATATATATAGATATAGATATAGATATAGCTATAGCTATACGTATATAGATATATTTTGCTTTAATGTGTATTCATACAGGTAACAGCGAAGATCATCCAGTAGTTCTGTTGCACCCCTTTGAAATATTTTTATCCTGTTGAGAACTTTGTTGATGTCAGAATGGAATATCACAACTTGTTTAAACAGAGGAGCAGCACATTATTTTATACAAATACTGTATATAACACTAAGTTGTATATGATCACTATTATTTCTGATAACTAGCTTTATAGAATTCTTGTCAAAATTACTGATTGGGACCTCAATCTAGAGCTTGATCTTGGTACTCGTCTGTTTAACGGGGGAAAGTGCTTTAGCTCATTATTATTTCACCTGGCTTGTGAAATGTTTAACAATGCTTACGACACTTTGGCAAATGTGACAAACATTTAGAAATGAAACAAAAACTGATAACTTATTTTTTCACACAGAATGTGCAGTATGAAATGAATGAGTTTATGAAAATAATAAGACAAACAGATAAAACAACAGGTAATTACTACACTAGAAATAAGGTCCTAGGAAAGTTGTGATCTTGCTGAACCTAAAAATGTTATAAATGCATATTTAGTACAAAACATTGTCAACAATACTAAGAGGAAAGATACTTATGAAACCTGAGATGTCATTTAAGTATGTGTTATGTCATGAGAAGGCAATAAAAATTGCAAGCTGTAGGAATACAGAAAACAAGTCTAATGTCATGCATGCTGGTACTGCTACAAGGCATTTCAGTCTAGTAACACACTAATACTAAATAATTTTAATTATGTTCAGATGACTCCCAAGCAAAACATTTCAGTATGCTGCAACTGCAAGACAGTAGAATTAAGAAAATCATCAAAGGGAACACTTTTATGTGGCTTCCACAAAATATAATCCACAGAATTATAAGATGAAGGACATGTTTCCTAAACAGACAGCACGTTTCCCTGCAGTATAATCAGTTTAACTGCATAATTCTCTGTGGAGAAGTGGGTCATCCTCCACCCTATTTCATTTTACCAAATTCATGTTTTCAGGTTATCATAATATTGTCACTGGGGGGCATTCTTCTGCCTCAACATCCAGATAAATGCACCACACTCTGTCCATTCAGCCACAGTTTATGGTTGTGTGGGTGCCAGTGAACCTTATGTACCCTATTTTCAGCCTTCTTTTGAAACCCCTTCCCATGTCTTTAGAATACACTAAGCTTCCTCATCAGCTTGCAGCCCATATACTTTACCCAGTACCTGCTGCTTTTGCACAAGAATGGTGTTCTGCCCCCCCCCCCTTTTTCTTTGTTTTTTGCCACCCAATCTATTGCACTGTCTTGCCAAACCAATGGTACAGGCTAGATCATTTATTGGTGAAACCTTAAACTAACCTGCCCTTGGAGTAGGTCATGCAGCAGCAGCATGGATAGGTATATATTAATCAAGTCTTGGCCTATGTGAAGGAGATGGAAACCATCCTGCTTTACCACACAGGGTCCCTGTCTTCTAAACCATAGCACCTAAGGAACATACATCCCTCCATCTGTTTTGTAAACAGAGATTTGTTAATAATCTTTCTATTCAGCTCTGTATACTTAGGTTTCTTTGTCTGACACCACAACAGCCTCGTTATCATGTTAGAGCTGACTAGGTTTCTTTGTCTGACACAACAGCCTCATTATAATGTTAGACCTGACTACTGCGACTGCAGGAAATGGTTTTCTTAAGGTTTTCTTTTTTTTTTTTTTTTATTTTATGATTTTATTTGTATTCATTTAGTGAGAAAGACTGACTGGGTTAAAACTACTTTTCAGGAGGGGCCCGTGGAGAAAAGCAACAAAAAAGTAGCAATCGGTATACAGTATATATTGCAACAAATGTATAGTACAGTTGAACAGTTTTAAAAATAACATACTTTAAACAGAGCTGTCTAACTTTGTATGCCTTATTCTGGTTGTTGTCCCTTCACCTTCCTACCACCCTGGCCTTGTGACTCTCTTTACCAACTTGTCATTTCACCATTTCTGATTGTGTCTTCTTTATGAGGCCCATAGATATCTTATGATCTGCCAGGTCAGTAGCTACCTCTCTTCTATGGAACTGCATTGAGAGATGTGCAGAATTAAGACTTGCAAGACTCAATGCCTTTTTATTTGCCACTTCATAGTGATGAAACTGCCAAGCCCATCCTGATGGAAAGGCGAACACAAGTTCAACCTTCTCAGTTATCAACACTGCACCTTTAGTGTGACTGCCCAGTACACAGGGCAGTGTAAACCCACCTCAGATTTATTTAATACCACCTGCTGGCCCTTCATACCATGGTCTTTTTTGCAGCTCCACAGCCAAATTAATATCTGATCCTCTGTGGTAATAATGTCCCTTCCTATATTAGTCTTCCTTGTAACCCCCAAGCAAAATGGCTACCTTACCTCTGTGGTAATAATGAGCCTGTTACCTTTGCCTGCCTTGCAACCCCCTCTGGTGTATTACTGTCATCCAATACTATAGGGTCATTGGTTTCCTCCATCTCACAGCCCAATATCTCATGTATCTGATTGTGCCACTCTACTTGATCTGTGCCATTAATGGATCCACTTTGGAGAAATTGAATGAGATTTCATGCAGACTCAGTCCATGTATGAACCTCCACTAGCCTAAATATGGTGCATGAAAGGAAATATCCCATTGCTGAAATCAGTATTAAAATATTAGTTTGAAAAATGTGCAGATTTTGATATATCCCCTACAAATGAAACATACAGTCCTGTTGTATGCTTCAGATTTGAGATATGTGGCAAATAGCTGATATTGAGGGACTACTTTAATTTTGAACTATCTCCACTCCAATGTGTTCGAGTCTTACTTGAAAATATAATGCCTTGGAGAAAAAAAGTTAAGCCATCATACTGCCTGATTTTCAACATAATCAATTTTGTGTGTGTGTGTATGTATGTGTTTGCATGTGTAAGTCTGTAAGTAGCTTACAAGCAGGACAAACCGCATTTACTGCTAATTTCACTATCAATTCACATATCAGTATTTACCAGAGTTACCTTAGACATCTGGTCATAGGGATATGCTGTTCACTGTATATGAATGCAATGTGGGAATATGTTTAAAATGGGAGCTCCCAATGTAAGCAGAAAAAGCAATGCTAAGTTTTTCCTTGTTTTTTTTAAGAGCAATTCAAAGTCAGCACTAGCAAATTACAGGTACCTGTCAATAGACATGACAGAGATTGCTATGGAGACAGTTTAATGCCACTGTTAAAACCATTTTGCCAAATATTTAACTGTCTGCATTCTGCAGATGTGTCCTCATCATAGGTTCATAGGTAAGTACTAGTTCTCCTTGTGGGAAATTTTAAGTCAAGCCAATTTCTCTTTCAAAGATGAAAATCAAACTCTGTATCTTGTGATTGTGAGATAAACAACTTAAACAATACATCAACCACCAACCTCCCAGGTCTACTTTTTGTAAATTGTTGGCATTTAGTTGAAAGGTATCCATAGTATTAAATATTGTAGCATGGGAACATGTATTCATATATGAATTTGACACCTCTGAGGAGTTTTCATATAAAAGTATTAAGGTATTCATTCATATAAGTATACATATTATCTGAAGGTATAACGAGTTATTGTTATTTTTATCAGCATATTATATTTAGAAATGTACAAGTTACAAC